>NC_141536.1:136843674-137148968 GCF_021556685.1 Rattus norvegicus
CTCTTGTATTCTGTTCTGATGCTTGTATCTGCGGCTCCTTGTCTCTTCTTTTGGTTTTCTATGTCCAACGTTGTTTCCCCTTGTGCTTTCTTTATTGCTTTTTTTTCCATTTCTAATTCCTTCACCTTTTTGATTTTGTTTTCCTGGAATTCTTTCAGGGATATTTGAGATTCCTCTCTATAGGCTTTCACTTGTTTATTTATGTTTTCCTGCATTTCTCTAAGGTAGTTCTTCATGTCTTTCTTGAAGTCCTTTAGCATCTTGATCAAATGTGGTTTTAAATCTAGATCTTGCTTTTCTGGTGTGTTTGGATATTCAGTGTTTGCTTTGGTGGGAGAATTGGGCTCTGATGGTGCCATGTAGTCTTGGTTTCTGTTGCTTGGGTTCCTGCCCTTGCCTCTCAGGCCTGTGCTGCCTTTTCCCTGAACCACCGTGCACCGGGGTCCCAGATGGCGTTAGGTGTTTTCCTCTAGAGTCAGAAATGTGTACAGAGTGTAGTCTCTTCTGACTTCCCAGGCTTCTCTGCTCCTGTGATGGTTTAGCTCTCTCTCCCATGGGATTTGGGTGTAGAGAACTGTTGATAGGGTCCCCTCAGTTCTGGGCAGTGTCTAGAGCATGGGGGACCTTTTGCTCAAGTGCCCCTATCTTCCGGTTCCCAGAGGCCCTTTACAGTTTCCTCTTGTGCCAGTGATGTGGGCAGGGTTGGTGGTCTCTTCCACTCTGCAGTCTCAGGTGTGCCCACCTGTCCAGGCGGTGAGCTCTCTCTCCCAACAGGTTTGGGAGCAGGGAGCTGTGGTTTGGAATCAACAAGTTTGGGACTGCAGACACTGAAAATGTCCGGTCCCAGAAGAATTTTGCCTTTGTGTGTCCTGAGTCCACCAGGCATGTCTCTTGGAGAAAAAAAGTTTGTCTTATCTGTTCCCGTGTCTCAAGTTGCTTGTGGGGGGCTGCTGTTCAATAATCTTTCCTTTCATGTCATTTCTTAATGGATTCCTAGCTCTTATTCTGGTTTCTCAGCCTGAGCACTGTCCCAAATGTGCATGCCATTCTTTGCAACATGTGAAGTTCAAGTTAAAATGTTTCTGTAAATACAGCAAACTAATGTCTATCCTCTAAGGTTTATAACCTCACTTTGTTTCTAAGGAAAACATTTGAAGACTTGGATTTAATGCCTAGGGTCCTAATTGTTTAGTCTATCTCCTTGACACCTGGATCAAAAATTCTTGTCCCTTGCAGTGATCTTATATCAGGGGCTAGTGGAAGACTCATCTTACTCTTTTATTTTTGTGAAATCAACTGGGGAATTTATCTATGGTAGAAAATGAAAACCTGTTCCCCTTTCAGTACTCATGAGCACCAATCCCTTTAGTCAACATTGCCTAAATTTCTTACAATGTCTAACTCCTCAGGGCCAAGATGTATAGGACAGATAATTGGGCTTTTGGTGATATCTCATCAGTGAAGTCAGAAGATATATTACATGAAACTTAAACATTTACTAGTACACGATGAATATTTCAAACTCTCAAATATCTTAATCCTGTACTTTTTGTATTGGTATCTATGGCATTGAAGTATTTTTAGCACTAATTTTGAGCTCTGTATCTGCATTATCCATACATACAATTCAATACATGTCTTTACGTTGTGTGCTTTGCTAAATATTTCTTGGAGTTAGGGATTCTCATTTAAGGGGAGGAATTAAACTCTTTATATATACATGATGATACATAGAAAATTTTATACATTAGTCAAAAAGGGAAATCTAACAATTCCTTACACAAAACATGCACGAAATCTGGAATACCACAAAAAAAACTAATGTAAGAATAAAAGGAGTTGGCAGAAGTGAATCATTTCAGCTACAAGGCACACAAAATATTTTCAACAAAGAAGAAAATTTTCTCAAAGTAAAGAAAAAGATGCCAGTAAACATACACAAAGTTTATTGAACACCAATTAGACTAAGCCAGAAAAGAAAATCCTCCTGCCACATAATAATCAAAACAGAAAAACGTCTGGAGAACAAAGAAAGAATATTAAAAGCAGTGAGGAATTATGGTAAGGTGGCATCAAAAAGAAGACCTATAGGAGTTACAGTTATTTTATAAAGAAAGCCTCTAAAAGATTGTTGGCTTTTTGTATGTTTGTGGCCATCACTTCTTTACCTTAGGGAATGTTTCTTCTATAATTTTGTTGAAGATATTTTCTGATCCTTTAATTTGGAGTCTTGGCTCTCTTCTATACCACTTATCCTATTGTTTGATCTTCTCATTGTGTCCTGGATTTCCTCTTTGTTTTTGGTAAGGTGCTTTTTGACTTTTACATTTTCTTTGACAGTTGTTTCAATGTTTTATATTTTATCTTTTACCCCTGAGATTCTCTGTTCTATCTCTTGGATTCTGTTGGTAATGATAGTATCTATGACTCCTGATCTCTTTCCTAGGTTTTCTAATTCCAAGGTTGTCTCCCTTTGCCATTTTTTATTGTTTCTATTTCCATTCTTGGATCCTGGATTGTTTGTTCAGTTCCTTCATGTTTTTTGGTTGTGTTTGAGTTTTGTCCTTTAGATGTTCTTATGCATTCTCTTTAAGGATTTCTATATTTTTAACTGTGTTCTACTGTATTTCTTAGAGGGGACTATTTATGTCCTTCTTACAGTCCTCTATCATCATCAAGAGGTGTGAGTATAAACACAAATCTTGCTTTTCTTATTGTGTTGGGATATCCAACATTTGATTTAGTTGGAGAACTGGGCTCTGATGATGCCAAGTAGTCTTGGATTCTGTTGCTTAGGTTCCTACTCTGACCTCTCACCATTTGGTTATATCTGGTGTTAGCTGGTCTTGCTATCTCTGACAGTTGCTTGACCCTCCTGTAAGCATGTGTGTCAGCACTTTTGAAGACCACCTTTCTTCCAGCAGGATCTGGGTACAGAGAGCTCTGTCACAGAGTCAACTCTTGTCACAAGCTGAAAGTACTCCCTCAGTGAATATGGGTACAGAAAGCTGTGGGACTGGGTCAGCTCCAGGGAGAGGCAGAAACTGGAAGGCCCCACAATCTCTTCTTTTATTTTCAGTGTATCTGTTGGAGGTCATTGAGCCACTTGGCCCTGAGCTTTGTACAAAGCAATAAGAATGGATCAATTTGTAGTATTCTACATGTTTACCTCTCTTGAACCACACCATTTGTTAAATGCTGTCTTTTCCCCACTGGATTCTTTTAGATCCTTTTGTTGCCTAAATGCTCTGCCTAAAAATTTGAGCCCTATATTGGATAAGTAGGGAGAGAGGGGGAATCCTTTTCTACTCCCTGATTTTACTGGGATTCTTTCAAGTTTCTCTCCATTTAGTTTGTTGTTGGCTATTGTTTTAGTATATATTGTTTTTACTATGTTTAGATATGGGCTTGCATTACTGGTTTTCCCAAAACTTTCATCATCAATGGGTGTTCAATTTTGTCAAATGCTTTCTCAGCATCTAATGAGATGAGTATTTAGTTTTCAGTGCGAGTTTGTTTATATAGTGGATAGTGTTGATGTATTTCCAGATGTGGAACCATTCCTACATCCCTGGGATGAAGCTTACTTGATCATTGTGTATGTTCTCAGAGTTTTTTTGAGAATTTTATTAAGTAATTTTGCATTGATATTCATATGAAAATTGGTCCGAAGTTCTTCTTCTTTGTTGGTTCTTGTGTGTTTAAGGTGTAGGCCTAAATGTGAGTTCATGGATTGAATTGGGTATTGTTCCCTCTCTATTTTGTGGACTAGCTTGATATATATATATATATTGGTATTAGGTGTTCTTTGAAGATCTGATAGAATCCTGCACCAAACCTGACTGGTCCTTGGATTCTTTTGGTTTGGAGACTTCATGACTGCTTGTACTTCTTTACGGGTTATGTGAATATTTAGATTGTTTATCTGATCCTGATTTAACTTTGGTAATTCGTATCTGTTTAGAAAGTTGTGCATTCATCCAGATTTTCTTGTTTTATTCAGTATAGGCTTTTATCTATTATGGAAAAGTTTAATTTTTGAGTTCAAAGAACCATGCTTAAAGGGATTTAGGTAATATGTAATTTATAGCCATCCATATCTAGAGAGTTTTTAGGGAAGGATATTTTGCTTATATTAGTAACCATTTGAGTTACTTTATTGGTATATATGCTCAAATTAATGTCCTTGTTCAAGAGTTATGTCAGAGACTCCACCGTGCCTTCCCTGCAGTGTTCAGAAACATTTCTAAAGCCCAGATTCATTCTATCATGATGAGCCTGCCCTTTCCTACAGTTTTATGTGAAGATGTGTTGCTCTTCACAGAGAAGGATCTGTTTTGATAACTGACATATAAAAATATCAATACTGCTTGTAAGGTTGCTTTTGATCCATTATAAAAAATCAAAAAAAATTTATATATTTATTCATATGCAGATATCATACCATTTTTAAAGCACTGGCCATTCTACCGGCCTTTAATCGATTGTCTCATCAATAAATACTGCAGATGCATCAGAGTTAATGTATTTGGCTATATTTATGTATATGTGTTTGTGGGTATTTCCCATAATATGGAATTGTTTATTTCCTGTGTTTGCTTGAATCTCTGCATCAGGGAGAAACAAAGAAAGAAATTAAAATCTTTCTAGAATTCACAGAAAAGGAAGGCACAACATAGCCAATTTCATGGGGCATAGTAATAGCAGTGCTAAGAGGAAAGTTCCTAAAATTAGGTGCCTTGTTAAAGTAATTATCCTCCTTGGTTTGTAGTTTTATCTAATATTTAATGTGGGGCTTGGATTGTGGATATATATTGTTTGAACTTTTACTTGTCTTTAAATTTCTCATTTTCTCTATCTATGGTGAATGAGAATTTGGTTCAGCATATCAGTCTATGTGGCATCTGTGTTTTTGTTTTGTTTTGTATTAAGAGGATGCAAGATATCTGACGGGACCTTTTAGCTTTTAGAATATTTGTGAAATCAGCTGTAATTCTTATAGGCCTTATTTTTGATGCTACCTTAATAATATCCCTCACTGCTTTTAATATTCTGACTTTGTTCTTCAGATTTTCTGTTTTGATTATTATGTGGCAGGAGGATTTCCTTTTCTGGTCTAACTGGTGTTCTATAAGCTTTCTGTATGCTTATAGGCATTTTTTTCTTTACAGTGACAAAACTTTCTTGTATGGTTTTGTCGAAAACATTTTATGTGCCTTGGGACTGGAATACTTCACTTTTGCCAACTTCTATCATTTTTAAGTTAGGTCTTTCCATGGTATTCCAGATTTCCTGATTAGTTTGTGTAATGGTATTTATGTTCAATATGTATAGTTTTTTTCTATTTTATCTTCTATGCTTGAATATCTCTCTTCCATATATTGTATTATATTACTGATGCTTGCTTTCTTTTTCATGTTCACTTTCCTAGGATTGCTATCTTTAGGAATCCCTCAGTTTTGGTTTTCTTTATTGCCTCTGTTTCCATTTTCACATCACTTACAGTTTTATACACTTGTTTCCTTTTTATTGCTTTTCATATATATATATATATATATATATATATATATATATATATATATATATATATATTTAAGGGATTTGTGTGTTGCTTTTTAAAGACCTTTACATGCTCCTCAATTTTCTTAACGGATTAATACATCTGCTCTTAAGAGGCATATATCATCTTTGTTAGATTGCATTTAATGTCATTTTCTTGTGCTTCAGTTGTATTATGTTATTCATGGATGCTATAGTAGAATAGCTTTGCACTGAAGTAGTTATACTGCCATAGATGTTATAGATTGTGTTGTATTCAGGGCCTTTTGCCATGTATATCACCGTTGCCCCTGAATGTTCCTATTGTAGTATGTATTGGGAGGGGATTTAGCCCAGAACTCCATGTGTGGCCTTCCTTGGATGGATATCCTTATACTGTGTCATTCCTAATTACCATGTTTCTATGGTTCAGGTTCTGCAGGTCTGATGAACATGTTCAGAGCAATGGTGGTAGAAGAAAGTCCTACTTGGAAAGTAGACTACTCAGAGCCACTTAGGGTGTACCAGAAGCCTGAAAGAAAAAGAGAGCTTTGTGATGAAAGAAAAGCTAACATCAAAAGTTAAGACTCCCAGGTCTGATAAAGTTAGAGAGGTGATAAGAGGAACATGGATGTCGACTGGTGTCAGCAGACTGCTGAAGGCAACTTGGTGAGTACAAAATTATTCAGAGAGCAGGTGAGATGGGTGGCAGAAAGGAAGATAATCTACATGAGTCAGAATCACAGGTTTAATGAATGAGGGGTGAGATGTAGCTGGAAAATGAAGGTCCCCCTGGGATATCAGGCTTTTCAGGGAAACTTGGCATGTCCTAATGATTTCAGTAAGTAGTTATTATGAATGAGGGAAGGGAAGGTTTCTTATATGCTTCACGATCCACAGGTCTGATCAAGGTTGGTGGAGAGAGAATTGAATTCCAGCAAGCAGAATATAGCTGATTGCTGAGGAGAGATTCTACATTTAATTTAGTATTGACAGGATTGGCATAAAGTAGCAGGAATCAAATTAGGCAATGTCATTTCTTGATCCATTCCAGGAAAATTGCATTCTTCATAGCCACATTCCATGGTGAAAGTATATCAGGAAAATCACCTGCTAGCCTTTATTCTCACCTAGATGGCCGTGACAATTTACCTTCCCATGTGTTATAGATTATACTCAAGTGGTTATGTTCAGTAACATCTGAATTTCTTTTTCTTCACCATCTTACATTTCCCATGAGTACCAATTCGCATAGGTTTATTCAGTCTTTTCTCTAGATATAATATGGGCTCTTTTTCATGTCTAGCCTCTTTTTAAAGAAAATGACAAGATGGGATTATATGATATATTACCTTTGATTTGACTAAATTTAACTGTAAGTCAGAGGATAATTTAGGAGATCATGGCTCTGAACCCTGTTCTTTTGGTACTATTATTTCCTTACAAAGGTAGCTACCTCGGAAGAGCCTTATCAGTTTCCATTAGATACATTTTTTGAATATTCCATTATTTAATTTAAAATATTTTACATATTCACTTTATATCTTTCTCACTGCCCCCTTCCAGGTCAACTTCTCCTACAGTCCTTCCCCTATAGATTGCCTATCTTATACAAAGCAATGCCCACTTGAATGTCTTAAGACCCCTTCCCTTATATAGGCTATACTCATTAGTGTATTCATATAACTGTGATCATGTCCAACAGACAAACAAAGATGGAGTCTCTTGGTGTTAGAGAGATGAAGTAGCAAATGAGGTAGGTAGAAAAATGTTCTATGTTTAGAAGGAATTGCCAGATCAGTAGGAATTTAAATGTTTGTATACAGCGTCTAAGACATGATGCTAAAAGAAAAATGTGAATGCAACATTTTTGAAATCTTCCTGGGCCCAGGGTCTTGATATTCATCTATTACATGGTGTGAATTAATATAAGGTTACTTGGGCTCTAAGTTTCACAATTTTTTTTATTGAAGTAATATCTGTTTCTCATGATGATTGGTATTCTTGCGTAAAAATCATACTTATTATTGTCTAGTTTTCTTCAATGTGTTTTCTTAGTTTTATCTTTTTGTCTCAATGGTGTAGAGAATATCCTGTTTTTGTCCTTCATTCTGGCTTTTCTCAGTTCTGGTATTCATGGGTCTGAACTCTTCAGTTCTGGCTGCAAAATTTCAAAACCAGAGCAAGGCATCCAACAATAACAGTGATATTCAAAATATTTTTGCCATAGTTAGCACACACACCGAGCAGTAGCTTCAGAAGATCTAGAAGACTGAAGATCCAAGAAAAGCAAGAATGGTCGTTCTATACAATATCCTGCTGGGCCAGCCTGGGTCCATCCTGGAAATATACTTTTCTTTCTTGTTCTCCTACACTGTGTCTTTATCCTTTCTACATATCCTTCAATACCCAAAGAACCATTCCTTTAATGTTGTTCCTTGGAATATTCCTGGCTTTTTTTCCCGATTCCTCAGTTTAGATTTTCCTGTAAATATTAAGGTTATTCTCAATATGCCATTGTCAAGTAACTGGACTTCCTAAAACATGACAATTTTATCTTTTTCCACAAACACACATAGCTTTGCTGTGTTTCTCCTGAATACATACGCCCAGATTATCTTTAACATGTAGGGTTCTGAATTTTTCGATCTAACATCTGACTCTGGGATTAAGATAACCCGTCCGTCGCAGTGCTGTTATTTCAGTGCTGGAGGGAGTTCCATTCTCCATTGTCACAGAAATTTCTTTTTCAAATTACCTGAGATCATCTATGATAGAAAAAGACACAATGTTCCACTTTCATGCATCATGAGCAATGTTCAGTGCATTTAGTCAACAGTTCTCAGTGTTTGTCTAGAGTATAATCCTAAGAACTTGGAGACAGAGAATATGTATTTGTGCTTCAAATAACATTCTACCAGGAAATTAATATAGATTTTACATGAAAGTATATGTACTTAATATGTGCATATTGTACCAGCACAGCATGAACATTTCAAACTCTCAGCTATTTAAATACTGAAATTTTGTATTGACATTAATGACATTAGTAAAATCTTATCATTAATATTGAAAGTCAGATAAAGCTCTCATATTGCTTATCCTTAGATATATCCCAATGCTTGTCAATACAATGTGTAATTTTGCCAAATATTTTGCTGTTGGAAGAAGTCACACCTTAGTGAAATTTATTATTTGGAGCTTGGTCTAACTTTCATATAGAGGAAATAATTTTTATCTAAATGGAGGAGAAAAACTGCATAATCTTCATGATGAAATGATGATCATGGGAGAAAACCTCTTTTTATGTTTCTGATCTTGCTTCTTTTAACCATTGTTAGGTAATTTTTTGGCCTCTTCTTCACATATTAATAACAGTTTTCTAGGCTCTAGTTTATCTATTTAATTCCTCCCTGAAATAACACCAAATATTTGAATTGTATATCTTTCATGTCTTTATATCTAGCAACACTTGTGCTTCTACTTTCTGACTGTTTTGCGCCAAAGTGGCAGTATTATCTCTTTCCTTTGGATATGAATCATTGGAAATCTTTTTTATAGGTATTTGTTTGAAAAAGAAACCTATGCAGCTGAATTTCCAGTTTCATTTCTCTCCTTTCTAAGACATGCAAACTTTCCTCATTAAAGTCCTTTTTTAATGAGCCCTCTTTAAAGCTAACATGGTTACAGCTGCAGAATATGTGTTTTTGTTGGTGTACTTGTCTCTTATCTTCAAGAACACTCATTGGTTTTACTTTACCACACTCATGAAAATTAAAAAAAAAGCACAAATCATCTCATATTTTACGGTTCAACCTCTTCTTGTTCCTTCTCAGTTTAGAATTCAAGGATAATGGTGACCGACAAATACCATGCTTCAGAATTAATGTTATTTTATATGAACATTTTCTCTGCGTAGCACATTTAATGCTATCTTATATGAACATTTTCTCTGCCTAACACATTAAATCATTACATGTAATATCAATCACTTTAAAGTTCTTAGGAGCTAGGAAAATGGAGCAATAGTTTTTGTCACAATATAACTGCCATTGTGGCCTCTAAAATATTTCTCAATATTAGCATGTTTGTGCTTTAATATTCCATGAGCCAGTCTTAAAGTGTTCATAATTCTCTGACAATTCAGATTTTACAAAGTGCTTCTAGGATGACCCATTTAGTTCACCTTACAGCATCTGAGGACTTTTCTATTCTTCAGCTCAAAACACCTTCAGATATCATCAATAGACAACATTTAAAAGACTGAGAATCAGGTACTCATATTTATCATACCAATGTACCTACAGCTTCTATCTTACTACTTATTTTCTACCTTAGTTTCTTCCCTCACTGTTAAGACAAAACCACAGAGAAATAAGAGAAGGAAAGGCTTATTATTACCTTCAGGTGCATGTTTTAGTTGTCAATAGAAGAAAATTACATAAATCTCATAGAGTATCTGACTGACCATTTCATATATGTGTATAAATGAAACAATATGGAATGTTCATGAAAAACATATATATATATATATATATATATATATATATATATATATATATATATATATGTTATTTTTCCAGAGTTGTAAAGTCTGAAAAATCTCATGTGTTGTTAATTCCATCTTATACTTTGAATTTCATTGCACATAAACTTGCTTCTATACTCTGTAAGCAAATTAATTTTACAGGTAATCCTAAATTTACTATGGAGATCTCAGTACACACAATCACAAACATAAATCTCTTTCCATTTTTTCATATACTCAGGTCTTTGATAGGGAAATTTTCTCAAATCATTTTTCTCTCATAATTATCTTCATGTATGTTTATTATTCATGTATGTTTATTATTCATGTTCTTCCTTTTTAAAAAAATTAATCTAATTCTATTTATGATTGTTTCTCTTTCTAGAACATGATTCAAGGTGCTATCAGTAGGTTAAATCATAAACTTTACATTACTCTGTATTAAAGATTCTATAAGAAGTGTATCCTCTGTTACATCTGACTTTCTCTATCTGAACATCTGACTTTCCTCATGGGATTTAGCCACACATCAAATAAAAGCTATCATTTATTTTTGGGTTCTCAACCAAATCAAATGCCAAGCTTGTTCTGCCATCTCATCATTGATTTAATTTAATTTAATTTAATTAATTCCATATTCTGTTCCATGATTTTTTTCTCATATAGATTCCTATTTTTACACAAGCAAGTTTGCTCTGAGCAATTTACCAGCTTATATTGAATGTCTTGAGCCACAGAATTTTTGGTTTGCCTTAAATCTCTTCAGCCCCTACTACTTTTGAGATTATCTTTGTTAGTGTGTGTGTGTGTGTGTGTGTGTGTGTGTGTGTGTGTGTGTGTGTTGGGGCATTTGTTTAATCAGTATAGTTGAGCCAGATATGTAGCAAAATATGACCTTCACACATCCCATTGAGATATATCACCAAACAACACACTTTTAATAAAAGACGAAGGAAAATGTCATGTGTTCAGAAGTTTCCATGAAGGTTGACACTCAAGCATCAGTTTAAGGGGACTAATGAATTGTGCTAAAGGAACAAGGTTTGAAGTATAAGCTTAGCAAGACCTTCCTGGATCTGTCTCTTGATTTACATCTCACACATGGGATGAATTATTATAAAGTTCTCATATTCAATAGCTAAGTATCATAAACTGAATTTATTTCTGTAATGTGTGTTTGACAAGATGGCTGGCAAACCCCAGTATACTCCCCTTATAGCTTGGATAAATTATTTGTGTCCTATTTTAATAAAATTTTTTGGCAAGATCAAACAAAATAAAATAGAACAAACCAAACCAAACCAAGAAACCAAACAACCAAACAAGAACAAGGACAACAAGTACAACAAATAATCAAACCACCACCACTAACAACAATAAACTCTCCATGATCTACAGAATGCTCTTCAACTTCTATTCCTTGCATTTGTACACAGTTCTAATTTTCATGTGTATCTTTGTGCTATGTGTCACAATACGGCACTATATCTTGCTGGGCAAATGGCTACATTTTCTAAATGCACTACTCTTACATGTCCTATTCTCTCTTCTTTACATATGCCTCCATATGTAAAGAAATAATAAAATCAAATAATCTCATCTCATGTCCACCTCTTTATGAATTCTGACAATTTTTCTGTTTCCTCTTCTCAGACTCTGCCTTGCCTAAATGGGTCATTCTTTACTTGCCAAGTTCTGGTCACCTTGACTTTCATATTTATCACATGGCAAACATATCTCTCACCGCAAACATCTAACTTCACTCTTTTTCTCAAAAATCATATGCAGAGTGAGCATAATGCCTAGGGTCCTCCTAGTCCAGTATTGAGGTTTGCACATGGTTCATTATCTGGAGTCCTTCACATTTTATTATATCATTTGATGGAGAGAATTCCATGCAACATTTCCTGAGAAGTTTATTTGACAAATTTAAGAGGTGAGACTTTATTCTGAAAAAGATACAGTATTCCATTTTCAGGACCCATGAACACAGTACAACAATTCTCTACACTTTCCAGAATTATTTGTTGGTTTAATCCCCAGGACCCTGAGAAACAGAACATGTGAAGGTACTTACAGTGACTTTGCAACTGGAAGTTGATCATATATAGATCTTGAAAGCTTTTTTGTATTGAATTATATCAATATAAGTTTAGCATTCTAAAAGCACTCAATTGTTTTAATATTTTGCACTGGATATTGGTATCAATGATGTTGGTAATATTTCACTCTTAATAGTGAATGTCAGCAAACCTCTGGTGTTTGATTATTTTTTCGTAAAAATTCTAATGCTTTTCATTAAGTACTGGTGTTTCCAGAAATGTACCATGTGCTAATGAGTAAACATATAGTTGGATCTCCTTTTCAGAACATTTTATGCAATTGATAGGTACATAGAAAAATCCATATAGAAGAAAGGGACTAATCCTCCACATCTGCATTAATATGACATGAAGAATTTGTTTTCTGTTTCTGACTTGTCCTTTCATCACAGCTAGGAAATGTTTATTGAACTTCCTTAGTCATATTCATCCTAACTTTGGAGAGTTTTTCAGTTCATAGTTTACCAAGAAAATGTTCTTCTCTTTCCATGATGGTATATTTGTACCAAAAAAATCTAAAAGTCATATCCTGTGTTGAAGAAGAGAGCTCTTATAGGCTGTGTGTCTGCTGCTGTACTTAAAGTGATATGCAACCTAGGCTCATAAGTCTGCTCGAGTGAATTTGCTATTGTAAGAGCTCCAGTGGGTCACAAAATTTTCCTGATTTCAAGACAGGAGTGTGTCAGTCATGTAACAAATGAAGAATTCTACAGTTATTTTCACCCATCACTATGTATCTTTTTATCAGGTGGGTCTCCTATCAACAACCTAATAGTTTTCTATGTCTGCCTTATCGACTGAAGCCCGACATCAGGTAACTTTTGACACACAAAGGTAGTAAAGTTTTCTGAGTATCCTGTGGAATTTAAAAATGATCCTATAAAACCAATTCACTATATTCCATGACAAAGGACAAAGGAAGAGAGCAGACTGAGTTCAGTTGAGAAGAATCAGAACCCCTATCGGCATATCTACCCTATCTACCAACATCCAGACATATACATCAAAGCAAGGTTTGTTTTCTGTGTGTTTTGTTAGAGTAGGCTTTCTGATGGTAACCAAGAGAAACAATTTCCTTTATCTCACATTTCTACAATTATATTTGAAGAACAGATGGTCAGGCCTAGCAATCTAGACACTACATAAACAGACTTTTGTATATTATTGTTTTCTAATTTCTCTTCGACTTTAAATTCCCTTTACCTTTCTAACCTATATACAAGTACCCTTCAACATTCCTGGAATTTTCTTATTATTAATATATGCTTAACCTTTTAATTTTGATTGTTTTATTATTCACAGGTTACAAATTATTCATTGAAACTTGATAGACACACAATAAAACTTCATCTATATCTCTCACAAGAATCTGCCAATTACCCATGAAAGGCTTGAAGAGTATTGTCATTGAGCCTATCTGCACTTCACTAATGATTGTTAAGAACACTCTCGTATGGTGGCCTTGAGTTGTGAGGCTGTGTTAGATTTCCCCTGTCACATCTGATTGTTCCCTTCTTCACCATCTGACTTTGTTAATTGGTTTCAAGTTGTCCCCTATCTTCTCGATCAGAATCAGAAGTCCTTCACAGAGCTCTCATATCTGGCCTGAAGTGAGTTACCCCTGACCTTTTCTAAGAGATGGTTCTTTGTCAAATATACAGAATGACTCTATACTGTGCAAAAGAAGACAAGATGTTCCCTTTTTAGGACTCAAGAGAACTAGTTAATCTATTCAGTCAACAAACCACCCAGAGATTACTCCCCAATACCCAGATTTGGAAATAGAGAATAAGTGAATGGGTATTGAGTGAAATTTTATCAGGCAATCCATCAGAGAAATCACTTGAAAAAGCATGTAATTAAATATTCATCTGTACACTCTTAGCCCTCCAAAATACACAACCATTATTACAGTATATTTTTGCATTGGTATTAGTAATGTTGATAATATCTGAATAGTAATGTTTAACGTGACTAGCAGGAATGCAGAACTGCATCTTTATCATTTGAAACAGTCCTTATTATTATCATCATCATTATTATTATCATCATCATCATCATCATCATCATCATCATCATTATTATTTCTGAAAACAAGCTGTATTTAAATAAGAATTTAAATACATTACATAACATTGAAACTGGAAGGGAAAAGTAAACCAATAGACCAGTTTGTTCCTTTACATGGAACTGGGCTGCAACTCATTTTGAGTTGAAGTCTCTACAGTTAGCCACAAGGTCAATGGGACCAGCTTGATTTTTGCTCCCTTGTAAGTTTAACTGATATCAGGCTGATCTTACCCTTCATGTTTCATCATCCCTTCGTTAGTATAGATCTGCCTAAAAAGAATGCCCTAGTGTTGAGGTAATGTCCATGACTTCTCTAGGAAGTTGGCCCTTCCTGATTTCTGCCTACCTGATCAGACACCAGGGGTTATTTTTATGGCCACAGACTCCATCTTGTGACATGGTTGGGGCAGTTACCCATACTCTTGGTCAACTGAGCTGTTCAAATGGTGATACTCTTCTAGGGTAGGGGTCTCTATCAAGGGAGTCCCAAGGAACTTTTCGTCAGACAGCCTCTGGGCAGTTCTTGTCTTTCCTGAAACCCTGTTATTGCTTTTTTTCAGGGTAGAAACTGTCAGGGATTGCTGCTTAACCTGTGTAAATGAGGGACTTCAAGACCTGGCTTTTTTCAGTTTATTGCATGAAGGAGTTATACTAGTCCAAATTAAAAGTGGACCCTAAATGAATACATTAGACAAGCTGTGAGGTTTCTAAACTCGTGACAAGGGACAGAAGGGAAGTTCTACTCATTGCAAGGAAATCTTCACTTAAGCTTCAGAGAGCCACAAGCACTTAAAATCCATAAATCTTCAGCTGATTGTCCTTAGCCAGTCCAATTTCTATCAGGAACTGTCATATATTCTTGTTCTGGTCATCTTGTAACTGAATTATTTCTCCATATTCTGCATGTTCAATTACAGTACCATTGCCAGCAAATTTCTTCTTAGATGCCTTCACTAGTTTCTTTCTTTAAATTTTTTATTAGATATATTTCTTTTCTTATATTTCAAATGTTATTCCCTGTCTGAGTTTCCTGTCCACAGCCCTCTTCTCCTCCACTCCCCCTCACCCATAGAGATATTCACTCTATACATTGTCCTTATTGCCCTCACCCTCATATTCCCCTGCACTGGGGTTCCCACCTTGACAGGACCTATGGCTTCCCCTTCGCCTGATGTCCCAACAAGGCTATTCTCTGCTAAATATAAAGTTGGAGCCCTGGGTCAGTCCATGTATAGTCTTTCTGTAGTTGTTTAGTCCCTGGAAGCTCTGGTGTATTGGCATTGTGGTTTTTATGGGGTTGCAAGCTCCTTCAACTCTTTCAATACTTCCTCTAAATTCCCGAAGGGTGTCCTGTTCTCAGTTCACTGGTGTGCTGCTAGTACTTACCTTTGCATTGGACATGCTCTTGAAATGTATCTCAGGAGAGATCTATATCCGGTCCCTTTCAGCATGTACTGTTTAGCTTCATCAATCGTACCTAGATTTGGTGGCTGTAAATATATGGTCCACATGTGGGGTAGGTTTGAATGGCCATTCCTTCTGTCACTGCTCTACACTTTGCTTCCACAACCCCTCCCATGGATAATTTGTTCCCCTTCTAAGGAGTATGATCATCCGTATTTTTGTCCTCCTTCTTGAGCTTCCTGTGGTCTGTGGATTGCATCTTGGGTAATTCGAGATTTTTGGCTAATATCCACTTAACAATGTTTGCATACCAAGTGTGACTTTTTGTGATTGAGTTACCTCACTCAGGATGATATTTTTTTTTCTTCATCATTATTAACTTCAGTATTTCAATATTTTCATTTCAATTGTTATTCCCTTTCCTGGTTTCTGGGCCAACATCCCCCTAACCCTTTCTCCTCCCCTTATCTATGTGTGTTCCCCTCCCCATCCTCAGCCCATTACCATCTTCCCCCAACAATCACGTTCACTGGGGGTTCAGTCTTGGCAGGACCAAGGGCTTCCCTTTCCACTGGTGCTCTTACTAGGCTATTCATTGCTACCTATGAGGTTGGAGCCCAGGGTCAGTCCATGTATAGTCTTTGGGTAGTGGCTTAGTCCCTGGAAGCTCTGGTTGGTTGGCATTTTTGTTCATATGGAGTATCAAGCCCCTTCAAGCTTTTTCAGGCCTTTCTAAGATTCCTTCAACGGGGGTCCCGTTCTCAGTTCAGTGGTTTAATGATTGCATTCGCCTATGTATTTGCTGTATTCTGGCTGTGTCTCTCAGGAGAGATCTACATCCGGTTCCTGTTGGCCTGTACTTCTTTGCTTCATCCATCTTACATAGTTTGGTGGTTGTAAATTTATGGGCCACATGTGGGGCTGACTCTAAATGGGTGTTCCTTTTGCCTCTGTTAACTTTGGCTCCCTATTCCCGCCCAAGGGTATTCTTGTTCCCCTTTTGAAGAAGAGTGAATCATTCACATTTTGTTCATCCTTCTTGAGTTTCATGTGTTCTGTGCATCTAGGGTAATTGGAGCATTTGGGCTAATATCCACTTACCAATGGGTTCATACCATGTGTGTTTTTCTGTGATTGGTTTACCTCACTCGGGATGGCACTTTCTAGTTCATTACATTTGTCTATGAATTTCATGATGTCATTGTTTTCGATTGCTAATTAGTACTCCATTTTGTAGATGTACCACATTTTTAATCAATTCCTCTGTTGAATGGCATCTGGCTTCTTTCCAGCTTCTGCCTGTTATAAATAATGCTACTATGAACATCGTGGAGCAGCATGAGTCTTTGTTGTTTATTGGAGCATCTTTTAGGAATATGTCCATGAGAAGTATAGCTGGGTTCTGAGTAACTGAAATGTCCTATTCTGAGGAACATCCAGAATGATTGGCAGACTGGTTGTACCAGTTTGTAATCCCACCAACAATGAAGGAGTGCTCCCCCTTCTCCACATCCTCCATAGCATCTGCTGTCTTCTTAGTTTTTGATCCTAGCCACTCTGTCTGGTGTGAGGTGGAATCTCAGGGTATTTGATTTGCATTTCCCTGATGACTAAGGATGTTGAATGTTTCTTAAGGTACCTTTTGGCCTTTGATAATGCTCAGCTGAGAATGTTTTGTTTAGCCCTGTACTGCATTTTTAATAGGGCTATTTGATTCTCTGGAGTCTATCTTCTTGAGTTCTTTGTATATTTTGGACGTTAGCTGTCTATCAGATGTAGTAGCATTGATAAAGATTTTTTCCCAATCTATTGGTTGCCATTTTGTCCTTATAATAGTGTCTTTTGCCTTACAGAAGCTTTGCAGTTTCATGAGGTCCCATTTGTTGATTCTTAATCTTACAACATAATTCCTTGGTGGTTTTTTCAGGAAATATTCCCCAGTGCCCACGTGTTCAAGACTCTTTCCCAATTTTTCTCTTAGTTTGAGTGTATCTGGTTTGATGTGTAGGTACTTGATCCACTTGGACATAAGCTTTGTACATGGTGATAAGAACGGTTAGATTTGCAATCTTCTACATGTTGACTCTCATTTAACCAGCACCATTTGTTGAAACTGCTATCTTTCTCCCATTGGATGGTTTTAGCTTCTTTTTCAAAGATCAAGTGACCATAGGTTTGTGGGTTCATTTCTGTGTCTTCAATTCTCTTCCACTGATCTATCTGCCTGTTGCTGTGCCAATAACATACCGTTTTTATGACGACTGCTCTGTAATACTGCTTGAAGTCAGGGATGTTGAGTCCTCGAGAAGTCCTTTTATTATTGATGATAGTATTCATTCTCCTGGGTTTTTTTTTTTAATTCCAGATGAATTTGCAAATTGCTCTTTCTATCGCTATAGAGAATTGATTAAGACTTTTGATGGGGATTGCATTGAATCTGCATATTGTTTTTGGCAAAATGGTCACCTTTACTATATTAGTCCTATCTATCCATGAGCATGGAAGCTTTTCCATCTTCGGATATCTTCCTCAATTTCTTTCTTCAGTTGTTTTAAGTTCTTGTCATACAGATCTTTCCCTCGCTTGAAATTTTTTATTATTGGGGACTATTATGAAGTATGTCATTTCCCTAATTTCTTTCTCAGCCTGTTTATCCTTTGAGTAGAGGAAGGCTACTGATTTGTTTGCATCAATTTTATACCCTGACAGTTTGGTGAGGTTGTTTAACTAGTTTCTTTTTATTGTAATCATCAGTGAACCCTTGGACCATTGTAAGGGTCTTCCTGTTTCTCTGTTGAATTCTTATAAGGAAATAATCCTCAGTTCCAGCAGGAAACAGATCATCACCCTTACTTGCATCATCAAACGGGTTTAAAGAGGGGAGGTTCTGTATAGCAGACCTACAATATGATTCCTTTCCTTTGTGGAAATTACCTGCTGAAGGCAGCTGTGGGAGAAGGCAGGTTGGGGTGGGGGTTTAGGGGTGGGGCTTAGTGTTGGGAAGCAGGGGGTTTGAGGGAGAGGCAGCTGAGTCCTCTGCATCACCTCAGTGACTAGGGTCCATAATTATTATTTTTAAGGTCTGGGTATTGACAAATTTGAAGTGTTGTAGACCCCAAATATATGTAGATACTTTTTTTTGACTCTTGTCTAATTTCATAAAGGTATCAAAATACACACTCAAGAGTGGAAGACACTGGTGAACTCAGGACACACAGAGGCAGAATTCCTCTAGGACCGGGCACTCCCTGTGTTTACCAGGAGTCCCACACCCGTGGATCCCGGCCCGCAGCAGCTCTCTGCTCCCAGACCCCATGGGAGAGAGACCTCACCGCCTGGTCAGGTGGGCACTCCTGAGGCTGCAGAGCAGAAGAGAACACCAAAACTGCCCACAACTGCCCACATCCCTGGCCCAAGAGGAAACTGTATAAGGCCTCTGGGTTCCCATAGGGGAGGGCCCAGGAGCGGCAGGACCCCTGCGCCTGAGACACCGCCGCCAGAACCTGAAGGAACAGACCGGATAAACAGTTCTCTGCACCCAAATCCCGTGGGAGGGAGAGCTAAACCTTCAGAGAGGCAGACACGCCTGGGAAGCCAGAAGAAACTGCACACTGCACACATTGCTGATTCCAGAGGAAAACACCAAACTCCATCTGGAACCCTGGTGCACTGAAGCTCCCAGAAACGTCAGCGCAGATCTTCTTGGTTGCTGCCGCTGCAGAGAGCTCGTGGGCAGTATCCCGCGAGCAAAATTGAGCCTTGGGACCACAGGTAAGACCAACTTTTCTGCTGCAAGTGGCCTGCCTGGTGAACTCAAGACACAGGCCCACAGGAACAGCTGAAGACCTGTAGAGAGGAAAAACTACACGCCCGAAAGCAGAACACTCTGTCCCCATAACAGGCTAAAAGAAAACAGGAAAACAGGTCTACAGCACTCCTGACACACAGGCTTATAGGACAGTCTAGCCACTGTCAGAAATAGCAGAACAAAGCAACACTAGAGATAATCTGATTGTGAGAAGCACAGGAACCCAAGCAACAGAAACCAAGACTACATGGCACCATCGGAGCCCAGTTCTCCCATCAAAACAAACATGGAATATCCAAACACACCAGAAAAGCAAGATCTAGTTTCAAAATCATATTTGATCATGACGCTGGAGGACTTCAAGAAAGACATGAAGAACTCCCCTAGAGAACAAGTAGAAGCCTACAGAGAGGAATCTCAAAAATCCCTGTAAGAATTCCAGGAAATCATAAATAAACAAGTAGAAGCCCATAGAGAGGAGTCACAAAAATCCCTGAAAGAATTCCAGGAAAACACAATCAAACAGCTGAAGGAATTAAAAATGGAAATAGAAGCAATCAAGAAAGAACACATGGAAACAACCCTGGATATAGAAAACCAAAAGAAGTGACAAGGAGCTGTAGATACGAACTTCACCAACAGAATACAAGAGATGGAAGAGAGAATCTCAGGCGCAGAAGATTCCATAGAAATCATTGACTCAACTGTCAAAGATAATGTAAAGTGGAAAAAGCTACTGGTCCAAAACATACAGGAAATCCAGGACCCAATGAGAAGATCAAACCTAAGGATAATAGGTATAGAAAAGAGTGAAGACTCCCAGCTCAAAGGACCAGTAAATATCTTCAACAAAATCATAGAAGAAAACTTCCCTAACCTAAAAAAAGAGATACCCATAGGCATACAAGAAGCCTACAGAACTCCAAATAGATTGGACCAGAAAAGAAACACCTCCCATCACATAATAGTCAAAACACCAAACGCACAAAATAAAGAAAGAATATTAAAAGCAGTAAGGGGAAAAAGGTCAAGTAACATATAAAGGAAGACCCATCAGAATCACACCAGACTTTTCTCCAGAAACTATGAAGGCCAGAAGATCCTGGACTGATGTCATACAGCCCCTAAGAGAACACAAATGCCAGCCCAGGTTACTGTATCCTGCAAAACTCTCAATTAACATAGATGGAGAAACCAAGATATTCCATGACAAAACCAAATTTACACAATATCTTTCTACAAATCCAGCACTACAAAGGATAATAAATGGTAAAGCCGAACATAAGGAGGTAGGCTATACCCTAGAAGAAGCAGGAAACTAATCGTCTTGGCAACAAAACAATGAGAAGAAAAGCACACAAACATAACCACACATCCAAATATGAATATAACAGGAAGCAATAATCACTATTCCTTAATATCTCTCAACATCAATGGCCTCAACTCCCCAATAAAAAGACATAGATTAACAAACTGGATACGCAAAGAGGACCCTGCATTCTGCTGCCTACAGGAAACACACCTCAGAGAGAAAGACAGACACTACCTCAGAGTGAAAGGTTGGAAAACAAATTTCCAAGCAAATGGTCAGAAGAAGCAAGCTGGAGTAGCCATTCTAATATCAAATAAAATCAATTTTCAACTAAAAGTCATCAAAAAAGATAAGGAAGGACACTTCATATTCATCAAAGGAAAAATCCACAAACATGAACTCTCAATCCTAAATATATATGCCCCAAATACAAGGGCACCTACATACGTAAAAGAAACCTTACTAAAGCTCAAAACACACATTGCACCCCACACAATAATAGTAGGAGATTTCAACACCCCACTCTCATCAATGGACAGATCATGGAAACAGAAATTAAACAGAGACGTAGACAGACTAAGAGAAGTCATGAGCCAAATGGACTTAACAGATATTTATAGAACATTCTATCCTAAAGCAAAAGGATATACCTTCTTCTCAGCTCCTCATGGTACTTTCTCCAAAATTGACCATATAATTGGTCCAAAAACGGGCCTCAACAGGTACAGAAAGATAGAAATAATCCCATGCGTGCTATCGGACCACCACAGCCTAAAACTGGTCTTCAATAACAATAAGGGAAGAATGCCCACATATACGTGGAAATTGAACAATGCTCTACTCAATGATAACCTGGTCAAGGAAGAAATAAAGAAAGACATTAAAGACTTTAGAATTTAATGAAAATGAAGGTACAACATACCCAAACTTATGGGACACAATGAAAGCTGTGCTACGAGGAAAACTCATAGCTCTGAGTGTCTACAGAAAGAAACAGGAGAGAGCATATGTCACCAGCTTGACAGCACACCTAAAAGCTCTAGAACAAAAAGAAGCAAATACACCCAGGAGGAGTAGAAGGCAGGAAATAATCAAACTCAGAGCTGAAATCAACCAAGAAGAAACAAAAACGACCATAGGAAGAATCAACAGAACCAAAAGTTGCTTCTTTGAGAAAATCAACAAGATAGATAAACCCTTAGCCAGACTAATGAGAAGACACAGAGAGTGTGTCCAAATTAACAAAATCAGAAATGAAAAGGGAGACATAACTACAGATTCAGAGGAAATTCAAAAAATCATCAGATATTACTATAAAAGCCTATATTCAACAAAACTTGAAAATCTGCAGGAAATGGACAATTTCCTAGACAGATACCAGGTACCGAAGTTAAATCAGGAACAGATAAACCAGTTAAACAACCCCATAACTCCTAAGGAAATAGAAACAGTCATTAAAGGTCTCCCAACCAAAAAGAGCCCAGGTCCACACGGGTTTAGTGCAGAATTCTATCAGACCTTCATAGAAGACCTCATACCAATATTATCCAATCTATTCCACAAAATTGAAACAGATGGAGCACTACCGAATTCCTTCTATGAAGCCACAATTACTCTTATACCTAAACCTCACAAAGACCCAACAAAGAAAGAGAACTTCAGACCAATTTCCCTTATGAATATCGACGCAAAAATACTCAATAAAATTCTAGCAAACCGAATCCAAGAGCACATCAAGACAATCATCCACCATGATCAAGTAGGCTTCATCCCAGGCATGCAGGGATGGTTTAATATACGGAAAAACCATCAACGTGATTCATTATATAAACAAACTGAAAGAACAAAACCACATGATCACTTCATTAGATGCTGAGAAAGCATTTGACAAAATTCAACACCCCTTCATGATAAAAGTCCTGGAAAGAATAGGAATTAAAGCCCATACCTAAACATAGTAAAAGCCATATACAGCAAACCAGTTGCTAACATTAAACTAAATGGAGAGAAACTTGAAGCAATCCCACTAAAATCAGGGACTAGACAAGGCTGCCCACTCTCTCCCTACTTATTCAATATAGTTCTTGAAGTTCTAGCCAGAGCAATCAGACAACGAAAAAAGATCAAAGGGATACAGATCGGAAAAGAAGAGGTCAAAATATCACTATTTGCAGATGATATGATAGTATATTTAAGTGATCCCAAAAGTTCCACCAGAGAACTACTAAAGCTGATAAACAACTTCAGCAAAGTGGCTGTGTATAAAATTAACTCAAATAAATCAGTTGCCTTCCTCTATACAAAAGAGAAACAAGCCGAGAAAGAAATTAGGGAAACGACACCCTTCATAATAGACCCAAATAATATAAAGTACCTCGGTGTGACTTTAACCAAGCAAGTAAAAGATCTGTACAATAAGAACTTCAAGACACTGAGGAAAGAAATTGAAGAAGACCTCAGAAGATGGAAAGATCTCCCATGCTCATGGATTGGCAGGATTAATATAGTAAAAATGGCCATTTTACCAAAAGCAATCTACAGATTCAATGCAATCCCCATCAAAATACCAATCCAATTCTTCAAAGAGTTAGACAGAACAATTTGCAAATTCATCTGGAATAACAAAAAACCCAGGATAGCTAAAGCTATCCTCAACAATAAAAGGACTTCAGGGGGAATCACTATCCCTGAACTCAAGCAGTATTACAGAGCAATAGTGATAAAAACTGCATGGTATTGGTACAGAGACAGACAGATAGACCAATGGAATAGAATTGAAGACCCAGAAATGAACCCACACACCTATGGTCACTTGATTTTTGACAAAGGAGCCAAAACCATCCAATGGAAAAAAGATAGCATTTTCAGCAAATGGTGCTGGTTCAACTGGAGGGCAACATGTAGAAGAATGCAGATCGATCCATGCTTATCACCCTGTACAAAGCTTAAGTCCAAGTGGATCAAGGACCTCCACATCAAACCAGACACACTCAAACTAATAGAAGAAAAACTAGGGAAGCATCTGGAACACATGGGCACTGGAAAAAATTTCCTAAACAAAACACCAATGGCTTATGCTCTAAGATCAAGAATCGACAAATGGGATCTCATAAAACTGCAAAGCTTCTGTAAGGCAAAGGACACTGTGGTTAGGACAGAACGGCAACCAACAGATTGGGAAAAGATCTTTACCAACCTACAACAGATAGAGGCCTTATACAAAGAACTCAAGAAGTTAGACCACAAGGTGACAAATCACCCTATTAAAAAATGGGGTTCATAGCTAAACAAAGAATTTACAGCTGAGGAATGCCGAATTTCTGAAAAAAACCTAAAGAAATGTTCAACATCTTTAGTCATAAGGGAAATGCAAATTAAAACAACCCTGAGATTTCACCTCATGCCAGTTAGAATGGCTAAGATCAAAAACTCAGGTGACAGCAAATGCTGGTGAGGATGCGGAGAAAGAGGAACAATTCCTCCATTGTTGGTGGGGTTGCAGACTGGTACAACCATTCTGGAAATCAGTCTGGAGGATCCTCAGACAATTGGACATTGAACTGCCTGAGGATCCAGCTATACCTCTCTTGGGCATATACCCAAAAGATGCCCCAACATATAAAAAAGACACGTGCTCCACTATGTTCATCACAGCCTTATTTATAATAGCCAGAAGCTGGAAAAGACCCAGATCCCCTTCAACAGAGGAATGGATACAGAAAATGTGGTACATCTACACAATGGATTATTACTCAGCTATCAAAAACAACGAGTTTATGAAATTCGTAGGCAAATGGTTGGAACTGGAAAATATCATCCTGAGTGAGCTAACCCAATCACAGAAAGACATACATGGTATGCACTCATTGATACGTGGCTATTAGCCCAAATGCTTGAATTACCCTAGATGCCTAGAACAAATGAAACTCAAGACGGATGATCAAATTGTGAATGCTTCACTCCTTCTTTAAAAGGGGAACAAGAATACCCTTGGCAGGGAATAGAGAGGCAAAGATTAAAACAGAGACTGAAAGAACACCTATTCAGAGCCTGCCCCACATGTGGCCCATACATATACAGCCACCCATATAGACAAGATCGATGAAGCAAAGAAGTGCAGACCGACAGGAGCCGGATGTAGATCGCTCCTGAGAGACACAGCCAGAATACAGCAAATACAGAGGCGAATGCCAGCAGCAAACACTGAACTGAGAATAGGACCCCCGTTGAAGGAATCAGAGAACGAACTGGAAGAGCTTGAAGGGGCTCAAGACCCCACATGTACAACAATGCCAAGCAACCAGAGCTTCCAGGGACTAAGCCACTACCTAAAGACTATACATGGACTGACCGTGGACTCTGACCTCATAGGTAACAATGAATATCGTAGTAAGAGCACCAGTGGAAGGTGAAGCCCTGGGTCCTGCTAAGACTGAACCCCCAGTGAACTAGACTGTTGGGGGGAGGGCGGCAATGGGGGGAGGGTGGGGAGGGGAACACCCATAAGGAAGGGGAGGGAGGAGGGGGATGTTTGCCCGGAAACCGGGAAAGCGAATAACACTCGAAATGTATATAAGAAATACTCAAGTTAATAAAAAAAAAAAAGGAGTGGAAGACAAACACTTTACATCTGATTGGTCATCGAGTCATTGCAAAACATCTTTTGGTGTTTCCTTTTCTTTTTAAAATAACTCTGTGCCTGTCTTTCCTTCCTTCTTTCTTTCTTTCTTTCTTTCTTTCTTTCTTTCTTTCTTTCTTTCTTCCTTTCTTGATGCTTTTCCATAGATACTGTTTTTCTTTTTTGGATTTTTTAAAAAATATTTTTATTCAAATTTTGATATCTATTTCAAATGTTATTCCCTTTCTTGGTTTGCCATCCATAGTCCCCTTGTCCCCCCTCTCATCTTCCATCCCACTTCTTCTATGAGGTTATTCCTGCTTTTGAAAACCCCAGTCCCTTCCAGCCTCCCAATCCTGACATTCCCCTACATTGGGGAATACAGCCCTGGCAGGACCAAGGGCTTCTCCTCACATTGGTGCCCAACAAGGCATACAGAACTTCAAATAGGAACAAAAAATAAATTCCTCACATCACAAAATGGTCAAAACCCTAAATGCACAAAACAAAGAAAGATATTTAAACAGTAAGGGATGACAGTAAATTAACGTACAAAGGCAGACCTATAAGAATTACACCAGACTTCTCACAGTGGCTATGAGAGCCAGAAAATCCTAGGCAGATGTCATCCAGATGCTAAGAGAAGGCAAATGCCAGCACAGGCTACTATGTCTAGCAAAACTCTCAAATAACCTTGATGGAGAAACCAAGATAATCCAAGAGTAAAGCAAATTGTCACCATAACATTCTTCAAATCCAGCCCACAAAATATAATAGATGGAAAACTCCAACACAGTGAGGAAAACTACACACTAGAAGAAGCAGGAAAGTAATCTTCTTGCAAGAAAACCAAAAGAAGAGAGTCACACAAACATAATTCTACCTCTAACAAGGAAAATAACAGGAAGGAACAATAACTATTCCTTAATATTTCTTAAGATCAATCAACCCAATTCCCCAAGAAAAAGATATCGACTACCATACATGGTATGTAAAAAGACCCAGCATTTTGCTGCATACAGGAAACAACCTCAAACACAAAGAGAGGTACTAACTCAGAGTAAAAGACTGGAAAACCAATTTCCACAGAAATGGTTCAAAGAAACAAGCTAGTGTATCCATTCTAATATCAAATAAAATTGAGGTTCAACCAAAAGAAAATGAATGACATTTCATATTCATCAAAAAATTCCACCAGGTTGAACTCTCAGTCTTGAATATGTTCCAAATGCAAGGTCACCTACATTCATAAAGGAAACCTTAATAAAGCTCTTAGCACCCATTGTACCTTACACCATAATAGAGGGAGACTTCAATATACTACTCTCATCAATGGTCAGATCATGGAGGCTAAATGGAAACATATAGAAACTAAGAGATGATGAACCAAATGTATTTAACAGATATCTATAGAACACTTCATCCTAAAGGAAAATACCTTTTCTCAGTACGTCATGGTACCTTCTCTAAAATAGTCCATAAAATTGGACACAAAACAGGACTCAACAGATACAGGAAGATTCTAACGATTACATTCACACTGTGAGATCACCACGGACTAAGGCTGCTTTTCAAAAACAACAAAAATGACAGAAAGCCCTCATATACATGGAAGTTGAACAAAGATCTACTCAATGATAATTTGGTCAGGGAAGAAATAATGAAAGAAATAAAAGACGTTTTGGAAATTAATGGACAGGAAGAAACAACATACCCAAACTTATGGGACATGATGAAAGCAGTGCTAAGAGAAAAACTCATAGGTCTGAGTGCCTTCAAAAAGGAAAATGAGCAAGCAAACATTAGCAGTTTAACAGTACACCTAAAAGCTCTAGCACAAATAGAAACCAATACACCCAAGAGGAGTAGAAGGCAGGAATTAATCAAATTCATGGCAGACAACAACCAAGTAGAAACAAAAAGTAATATCTAAATAATCAACAAACCCAGTAGCTGGTTCTTTGAGAAAATCGACAATATAGATAAACCCTTAGTCAGCCTAACCAAAAGGCACAGAGTGTGTATCCAATTTAATAAAATCAGAAACGAAGAGGGAGACATAACAACACAATCTGAGGAAATTCAGAAAACCATCAAATTGTACTACAAAACCCTATAATCACCAAACTGGAAAATATGGATGAAATGGTAATTTTCTAGACAGATTCCAGTTTCCAAAGTTAAATCAGGATTAGATAAATTATCTAGGCTGTCCGATAATTCCTAAAGAAATATAAGCACTTCTTAAAATCTTCTGACCCAAGAAAGCACAGGGCCAGATGGGTTTAGGGCAGAATTCTCATAGACTTTCTGGAAGACCTCATACCAATATTGCCCAAACTATTACATAAAATAGAAACAGAAGAATCACCACCCAATTCCTTCGTTAAAGCCACAATTACGCTTATAGTTAAACCAAAGAAAGACCCAACACAGAAAGAGAACTTCAGACAAATTCCCTTTATGAGTACCCATGCAAAAAATACTCAATAAAATCTTGCAAACTGAATCCAAGAAAACAGCCCAATCTTATTGATTACTCCTGAAAGGTAAGCTAGCCTTTCTCTATCGATTTTATTCTATTTCAAGTTAAAATACAGTGAATTAGAACACCAGAAAATGTAGATTTTTTTCGCATATGACCATTCTATCTTAAATACAGTGCATAGGTCTATCTATGTTCTACAAATTTTTGCATGGCATCATTAAATAAGGAAATTTACTGTATTTACATGGTTCGTCTCTCCCTCTAGATTGATGCTTTTTAAATAATATTGTTGTATTTGCCTTTTAATCTGTATTAACATTCATTGACTTTATTTCGTCGCATTCAATTAATTTTTCTCTCTTGCTTCTCTTCATGTGCTTTTATTACACTTGTTCTTTCAAATTGAGTTTCTTTGATATTCAGTCAAGTAATCAGTAGATCCCTCTTATCACCTTTCCTCGTACTAGTCCACCATTCAGGTAACTATCTACAGGCTGATTCAGAAAACTTTTATCTCTGTGTATTGAAGTTAGACCTGAGGTTTTTCCTCTGTCACATCAAACTTTCTTTCTTCAGCAATTTATATTTCTTTTAATTTTTATGTCTTTGAATGGGATATTTTTCACAGTTATAATACGTTTTCTTTCTCAAACTTAGTCTCTTTGGAACAACATATTCAAAGTTAGTGATGACATGTAATCTTTCATTTGAATCAATTTAACTGTAAGTCTGAGGTTCATAGATCCTGGCTCTTTGTCATAAGAAAAGGTGATACTTTTTCCTTAAATAAGCTTTCTCTGGAGAGCCTTATCAGCTTACACTGCATACCTTAGACTTAGCAAGAGGCAGACAACCAGGGAGATGTCTTAATCCCCCTCCTTTTCAGGCTTTCTTTGTTTGTGTATAGTTACAAGTGTGATTGTGTCCCAAAGACAAGAGTGAAGTCCATAGACCCTCGAGTTATGAGACAGCAACCAAAGTAGAAAAGACAATGCTCTGGTTAAAGAAGGAGTTTTTAGACAATAAGATGCTTTTGTCTAGAAAATAAGACCATGTGCCCATGGGCTAAAAATGATGGTAAAGATAAAAGATTTGAATTGCAAACTTAGCGACCTCTTCTTCATCCCAGGCTTGGAATTGTATCTATCACGTAACATCATTTATTCCAATGTCAATTGGGAGTTAACTTTCAGAAAAAGTTAAGTTTATGATGTAATATTTGGTTGTGCCTATGGCTGGAACTTCTGATTCAGGACTGTCCTGTCTGAATCTCATTTTGCTGTAGATATTGCTACCATCTCCTATGATCTATAGAATATCCTGATTCTCTTATTAATTAAGTGTTTTCCAAGTACTGTTGTTCAAAGGTGTCTATTGATAAATTTTAGTTGTATGGTTTATGTTCAGGATCAGAGCAAGAAATATAAAAAATGGCAAGGATCTATAATATACTTTAGTCATGACTTCCTCAGAACTGAATCTGGAACTTTGCAGAATAGAGGACAATACATGTAAGGCAATTAAAACTGTCTGCTCTGTACTATAGTTTTCTAGGTAATGCTAGCTACACCTACCAAATATATGCCGGTTTCTATTATTTTTATTTCCTGTCTCCCCATCATCTCCATTCCAAAGAATCCTTCCTTTCATTTCACTCCATAGAGGACTCCTAACATGTATTCTGGTTTCTCAGATTGTGCCTTTCCCAAATACCCTTGCCTTTCTTTCCTACATGCAAAGTTCACATTAAAATGCTTCTGTAAACAGAGGACTTGATCATCCTCAAAGGCTTATAACTTCACATTATTTGTAGGGAAAAAATTGAAGGCTTGGAATTAAGACATGTGGTCCTGATTTTTCAGATCTAACCCCTTGACACCTGGATCAAAAATTTCAGTCCCTCACACTACTATTATATCAGGAGCAGTAGGAAGTACCAACTTGCTCTGTCCAAATTTTCTTGTCAAATAAACTGAGAGTTTGTCTATCATAGAAAATGTAATGTTCCCATTCAGTATTCATGAGTGCCAATCTCTTTAGTCAACCTTGCCTAGAGTTCTTCCACAGCCTAACCCCTCAGGACCCAGATACAAAGGAAAGATAATTGGGCTTTTGTAATACCTCATCAGGGAAGTCAGAAGATATTTTAAGTGAAACAATTATACTTAATATTTACTAATTAATGATGAATATTTCAAACTCTCAAATCTCTTAGTCCTGTATTTTTGTATTCATATTTATAGCATTGATAGTATTTTAGTACTAATTTTTTATGTCAGATAAAGCACTAAATGTGCATTATCCATACTTACAGTCTTAATAGTTGTCTTTAAGTTGTGTGATTTCTAAATATTTCCTGGTATTGATACACATTTAAGGGGAGTATACAAACTCTTTGTATGCACAAGATGATACATTCAAGTAGGTAAAATTTGGAACTGACCTTGCCCCACAGGTCACTATACTCAGATTTCTTGGGGGAGAGAGATGGACTCTAAGAAGTGCACAGGGGTGATGACCACTTCTGTTCACATTACTGGCCCAAGAGGAACCAGCCAGAAGCAGTTTGGATGTTGGAACCTAGGAACAATCAGGAACAGGTTTTCTCTGGTTTCTGCCTGTGCCTGGAGCTGAAAGCTGGTCCAGGAGCACTGACAAAGGTTAGATCAGAAGTAAGACCACCACTTCTGCTCTGAGGGACCATCCTGGATACCTCAGAACATAGGAATTGTAAAGCAGTCTGGGAAATGTTCCCTCCACATTGTGGTTTCTCTCAGAGCTGACCTTGTTACACATCTCCGCTGGGGAGAGAGCTGGACTCTGAAATGATGATAATCCTGAGAGCACACGTCAAACCACCACTTTTGCCCCCCCCCCCCTTTCTGGGCCTAGGGGAATCAGACTGGAGACATTTGGACAGAGGCACCAAACAACAGTCTTGGACAGGATACTTTTGGTTTCTGCCTGGGCCCAGATCTGACATTGTGACACAGCTCTCTATACCCAGATCTCAGTGGAAATAGTCAGTCTCCAGGAGTGCTAAAATAGAGGCTTACATGAGTGTCAAGCTATATTAAGAGATAGCAAGACCAGCTAACAGCAGAGATAACCAGATGGCAAGAGGCGTGTGTAGTACCATAAAGAACAGAAATCAACACTACTTGGGAACATCAGAACACAGTTCTCCCACCAGAGCAAATATTGGATATCCCAACGCACCAGAAAAGCAAGATTTGTATTTAAAAATCATATCTCATGAAGAAGATAGAGGACTTTAAGTAGGGCATAAATAACTCTCATAAAGATATACAGGACAACACAGGTGAACTAGTAGAAGTCCTTAAAGGAAACACAAAAATCCTTTAAGAAATGATAGGAAAGCAACCAAGCTGGTGAAGGAATTGAACAATACCATACAGGATTTAAAATAATAATAGAAACAATAAAGAAAACACAAAGGAGACAACCCTGGATATATAAAACCTAGGAAAGAGATCAGGAGACATAGGTGCAAACATCAGCAACAGAATTCAAGATAGAAGACAGAAGCTCAGGGGCAGAATATACCTTAGAAAACATTGACATTACCATCAAAGATAATGTAAATTGCAATAACTAACCCAAAACATGCAGGAAATTCAGGACACATTAAGAAGGACCAGGAAGTATCCTTAACAAAATTATAGGAAAAAAACTTCCCTAACCTAAAGAAAGATGCCCACAGACATACAAGATACCAACAGCACTCCAAATAGATTGGACCAGAAAAGAAATTCCTCCCTTCACATAATAATCAAAACAGCGAATGCACAAAACAAAGAAACATATTAAAAGCAGTAAGGAATAACGTCAAGTAACATATGAAGGCAGACCTAACAGAATTACACCAGACATCTCAGTGGAGATTATGAAAGTCAGAAGTTCCTGGGCAGATGTCATGCAGACCCCAAGAGAAGACAAAAGCCAGCCCAGGCTACTATGTCCAGAAAAACTCTCAACTAACATAGATGGAGAAATCAAAATATTCTAAGAGAAAACCAAATTTGCTCAATATCTATCCACAAATCCGGCTCTACAAAGAATAATAGATGGAAAACTCTGACACCAGGTGGGAAACTACATTCTAGGAAAATCCAGAGAATAATCTTGCAACATACCCAAAAGAAGTGAGCCACACAAACATAATTCCGCTTCTAACAACACACATAACCGGAGACAACAATCTCTATTTAATAATATCCCTGAACATAAATGGACTCAATTTCATAAAAAAAGACATAGATTAACTGTCCGGATATTTAATGAGATATTTTGATGCAACATTTTGATGCATAGATAAAACACACCTCAGTGACAAAGACAGACGCTATTCAGAGTAAAAGGCAGGAGAACAATTTTCCTAGCAAGTAGTCCCAAGACACAAGCAGGAGTAGCCATTCTAATATTCAATAAAATATACTTTCTATCAAAGTTATCATAAAAGATAAGGAAGGACACTTCATATTCATATCATTAGAGGAAAAATCCTCTAAGATAAACTCTTAATACTGAATATTTATGTTTCAGATGAAAGGGCATCTATAATCACAATAGAAATCTTAATAAAGTTCAAAGCACACATTGTACACATTGTAAGGGCAAAAAATAGTTTGAGACTTCAACACACCATTCCCTGCAATGGACTGATCGCGGAATGAGAATCTAAACAGAGACATAGAGAAACTAACAAAAGTTATGAAACAAATGGATTCAAAAGATATCTATAACACTTTTCATCCTAACAGAAAAGGATATCCTTTTTTCCTCAGCAAATCATAATATCTTCTTTAAACCTGACCTTATAATTGGTGATAAAACAGGCTTCAACTGATACAAGACGATTGAAGTAATGCCATGCATCATTTCAAATCACCACGGACTGAATTATTTTTTTTAAATAACAACAAGAACAACAGAAAGCTCATGATCACATGCAAGCTGAGCAATGTTACATTCAATGATAACTTTGGGAAGACATTATAAACTTTTTAGAATTTAATGCAAATGAATGTACAACATACCCAAACTTATGGGTCACAATAAAAGGATTAAAAAGAGGAAAGTTTATAGCTCTATGTGCCTCTAAAAAATAGAGAAAGCTTACACTAGTGGCTTGACAGAACATATAAAAGCTCTAGAAGAAAAGAAGCCAATACACCCAAGAAAAGTAGAAGGCAGGAAATAATCAAAATCACTGTTAAACCAAGTAGAAGCAAAAAGGACTATACAAAGAACAACAAAATGAGAAGGTTTTTCTTTGAGAAAATGAAGAAGATAGATAAACCCTCAGCCAGACTAACCAGAGCTCACAGAGGGAATCCAAATTAACAAAATAAGAAATGAAAGGGAGATTTAACAGAAACTGAAGAAATTTATAAATCATCAGATCCTACTGCAAAAGCCTATATTCAACAAAACTGGAAACTCTGGATGAAATGGACAATATTCTACACAGATACGAGATTTCAAAATTAAATCAGGATCAGATAAAGCATCTAAACAGTTCCATAACTAAGAAAGTAATAGAAGCAGTTATTAAGAATGTCTCAACAAAAAAGCAGAGGACCAGGTATGCTTAGTGCCAAATACTCTCAGACCTTCATAGAATACCTCATACCAACTATTCCATAGAATAGAAATAGAAGGAACATTATATATTCCTACTATGAAGCCACAATTAAAATTATACCTAAACTACACAAAGAAATAATAACTTCAGGCCAATTTCCTTTATGAATTCTTAAAAAAAAGTACTTAATAAAGTACTTAATAAAAAGTACTTAATAAAATTCATAGGCAGATGGAATGAACTATAAAATATCATCCTGAATGTGGTTACTCAACCACAGAAAAACACACTTGGTATGCACTCATTGATAAGTGAATATTATCCAAAAAGTTCAAATTACCCAAGATGCAATCTAAAGACCACAGGAAGCTCAAGAAGAAAGATGACAAAATGCAGATGTTCTCAATCCTTCTTAAAAGGGGGAAAATATTCATAAGAAGGGACATGGAAGCAAAGTTTAGAGCAGTGACTCATGGAATGGCCACTCAGAGCCTGAGATATATATGTATATATATATATATATGTATATATATATATGTATATATATATATGTATATATATATATAAAATTTAAAAAAAACTAGTTAAGATTGATGAAGCTAAAAAAGGCATTAGGAAAGGGAATGGATATAGGCCTCTCCTGAGAGACACATCCAGAGCATGTCCAATACAGAGGTCAATACTAGCAGCAAACAACCGATTAGAGAATAGGACCCCCTTGGCAGGAATTAGAGGAAGTATTGAAAGAGTTGAAGGAGCTTGCAACCCCATAAAAACAACAATGCCAACCAAACAGAACTTGCAAAGACTAAACAATTACCAAAAGTCTATACATGGTCTGATCCAGGGCTCCAACTAGAGATGTTGCAGAGAATAGCCTTGTTGGGCACCAGTGGAAGGGAAAGCCCTTGGTCTTGCCAAGGTTGGACCCCTAGTGCATGGGAAAATTGGGTAGGGCAATAAGGGGTTTTTATAGGGGAAATACCCATATGGGGGAGGGTGATGGGGGGGGGAATGGGGGCTTTTGGACAGGAAACCTGGAGGGGGAATAATCTTTGAAATGTAAGTAAAGATATATATGTTAAAAAAATTTTAAAAAATTCTCACAAACAGAATCCAAGAACATATCAAAATGATCATGCATCATGATGAAATAGGCTTCATCCCATGGATGCACATATGTTAAAATACAGAAATCCATCAAAGTAATCCAGTATATAAACAAATTCAAATGAAAAAACACATGACCATCTCATTAGATGCTGAGAAAGCATTTGAAAAAATTCAACACCCCTTCATTTTAAAAGTCTTGGAAATATAAGGAGAATAAGGATTATACCTAAACATAGTAAAAGCGATATATAGCAAACCTGAAGGCAACATCAAACTAAATGGAGAGAAACTTGAAGCAATCCCACTAACATCAGGAACTAGACAAGGCTGCCTACACTCTCCCTACCTATTCATCATAGTACTAGATGTCCTATTCTGAGGAATCAGAGAACGAACTCAGGTCAACTGACACAAATATGAAAGGAAGGAGTTAAAAAAAATCACTATTTGCAGATGACATGATAGTATACATAAGTGTTCAGAAAAGTTCTACTAGAGACCTCTTAAGCTTAATATACAACTTCAGCAAATTAGCTGGATATAATATTTGCTCAAAAATGTGTAGCCTTCATTACTCAAAGGATTAACAAGCTGTAAAAGAAATTAGAGAAAAGACACCCTCACAGTATTCATAAATAATATGAAATTCCTTGGTGTGACCCTAACCAATCACGTGAAAGATATGTATGACAAAACTTTAAGTCTCTGAAGAAAGGAATTGAAGAAGATCTCAGAAAATGGATAGATCTCCAATGTTCATGGATTGGGAGGAATAATATTTTGTAAATGGACATTTGGCAAAAAAAAATCTGCAGTTTCAATGCAGTGTCCATCAAAATTCCAAATCAAGTTTTCATAGTGTTAGAAAGAGCAATTTGCATATTCATTTTGAATAACAAAATAGCAACAACCAAAAAAAAAAAAAGCGAGAATAGCTATAACTATCATTAACAGTAGAACAACTTCTGGGGAAATCAAAATCCTCAATCTCAATCTGCATTATAGACCAATAGTGATAATAACTTTAAAGAACTGGTACAGAGACAGGCTGTTAGATCATTGGAATAGATTTGAAGACCCAGAAATGAACCCACAAACTTATGGTCACTTGATCTTCAACAAAGAGCTAAATCCATCTAGTGGATAAAAGATAGCACTTTTTGTATGGTGCTGGTTCAACTGACTCTCAGCATGGAAAAAATGCACATTGGTCCATCCCTATCTCCATGTTCAACTCTTAACTATATGTGGACCTAGGACCTCCACATAAGACAGATACACTCAAATAAACACAGTAAATTGGGGAAGGGCCTTGACCACATGTACCCTGGTGAAAAAGTTCTTGAAGAGAACAATAGTGACTCATGTTCTAAGATCAGAATTGAGAAATGGTATTTCCTAAAATTGCAAAGCTTATGTTAGGCAAAGGAAAATGTCTCTAGGACAAAATGGCAACCAAAAGATTGGGAAAATATCTTCACCAATCCTACACCTGATAGTGGGCTAAGATCCCACTAGACAAGGCTGCCTACCCTCTCCCTACCTATTCATAATAGTGGGCTGATAGTGGGCTAAAAAATAAAGAAGGTAAACACCAGAGAATCAAATAACACTAATAAAAATGGAGTACAGAGTTAAACAAAGAATTCTCAGCAAAGGAATATGGAATGACTGAAAAGTATTAAAGGGAATGTTCAACATCAGGGAAATGCAATTCAAAACAACAGTAAGATTCTACTTCACACCAGACATAATGGTTAGATCAAAATGTCAGGTGACAACAGATGCTGGAAAGGATGTGGAAAAAGAGGATCACTCCTCCATTGTTGGGATTCTAGAAAATAAGACACATTAGCATGGTGTCCATCTGCTAAAGATGATGCTAAAGGAAAAGGGTTTGAATTGCCAACTCAGTGACATCTTTCATGGCTGAAGATTTGATTTGTATCTATAACATGTGATAAGTTATTCTAAAGACAGTTGGGGGATAATTTTCAAAAAATATCTGGTGTAATATCTGGTTGTGCTGATGGCTGGAACTTCTTAGTCAGGACTGTCCTGTCTGAATCTCATTTTGTTGTTGATATGAAAACAATCTTTAATGATCTATAGAATATCCTGCTTCTGCTATTAATTCAGTACTGGTGTTCAGTATTAATTTTCAGTACTGCTGTCCCTGTGTGTCTGTTGATAGGTTTTGGTTGTATGGTTTATGTGAACTACAAAATACTTTAGTCATGTTTTGTTCAGAAAGCTTTGGCTGAACCGAGGACACTACATCTAAGGGAATTAAAATTGTCTCCTCAGTACTATAGATATCTGGGCAATGTTAGATACCCCTACCAAATATAACTCTGATTTATGTTATTTTACTATCCTGTCTTCCCATCATCTCCCGATATCCTTCCACAACCAAAGAATCTTTCCTTTCATGTCATTCCTTAAAGGGTTCCTAGCACATAGTCTGGTTTCTCATCCTGGGCACTTTCCCAAATATGCATGCCATTCTTTGTTACATACAAAATTCAAATTAAAATGCTTCTGTAAATACAGCAACTGGATGTCTATCCTCTATGGCTTATAATCTCAATTTGTTTCTAGGGAAAACATTTGAAGACTTAGATTTAATGACTAGGGTCCTAATTGTTTAGATCTATCCAATTGACACATGGATCAAAAATTCTAGTCCTTTGTAGTGCTATTATATCTGGGGTAGCGGAAGTCCCATCTTGTTCTGTAATTCTTGTCACATCAACTGAGAATTTATCTATGGTAGAAAAATAAGAAGTGTTCCCATTTCAGTACTCATGAGCACCAATCCCTTTAGTCAACATTGTCTAAAGTTCTTCCAAAGCATAACTCCTTAGGTCCCAGATATATAGGGCAGATACTTGGGCTTTTGGTGATACCTCATCAGTGAAGTCAGAAGATATTTTAACTGATAATTAAATATTTACTAGTACAAGGTGAATATTTCAAACTCTCAAATATCTTAATCCTGTACTTTTTGTATTGATATCTATGGTATTAACAGTATTTTTGTACTAATTTTGAGCTCTGGATCTCCATTATCTATCCGTACAGTCTCAATACATGTCTTTACATTATCTGCTTTGCTAAATATTTCCTGGAGTTAGGGATTCTCATTTAAGGGGAGGAGTTAAACTCTTTATATGTACGTGATAAGTTTGAGGGGATACAATTCTTTTCCTCTTTCTGACTTTGTTTTCTTCTAACCATACTTAGGAAATATTTGTTGGCCTTTCTTTCTCATATTAATCATTGCTATAGAGAGTTGTCCAGGCCATTGTTTTCCTATTCATCTGTCTCCGAAATAATAGAATAAATTTCTAAAATGTCCAAATTTGTACATATTACATATCCCTAAATCTAGCTTGATTCATGCTTTTCCATTCTGTTGCCATCTGTGTATTGAGACTTGACTCCTCTTGTCAAGTGATAGTGTTATCTCTGTTCTTGGGTTTGGATCATTGGAACAATTTCCCTCATGCTCCTTTGAGAAAGAAAGACATACATCTTTATTTTAAATCTCAGCTGTCTTTTTTCTAAGACATGCCCATTTTATCCTAGAAGCTTTTTGGAAAACAAGAACTGCCAGAGAATCATGAACATTGGAAATCTTGTCTTGGTGGAGACTTGATCTCTGAGTATTTTCAGAATGTTTCCATACAGAATATGCGATTTCTTGGAGCAATTGTTTTCTAAAATATGCCTTCATTAGACAGTAGATGTGGTTTGCAGATTTCCTACAAACTTCACATATTATTTCATATTTTAGTATTGAACAACTTTTCCCTTTTCAGTTTAGACCTCAAAGATAATTGTGGCAAGTAATAAGTATGTTATTGATGTATTTGTATTGTGTATGGATTTTTCTGCCAAATAAATTAAGTTATCACACCCACAATTAATCTCATTGAAGTTCTTAGTACTCAGAACAAACACAGCAGTATTCTTTGCCAGAATATAACTGCAGTGGCCACTAAAACATTTCTTATTGTTAGCATTTTTCTCTTCTGACATTCCATGAGTCAGGCTTTGACTGTTCAAAACTCTTACTCAAATCTTCAATAGACAACATAGAAAGGAGTGTTCTACTTTCTGGATTTATCAATATCAGTCCAAACATTCTTTTAACATTGTTCAGAGTTCGTCATAGTTCTAACCCCCATGGGCCTTGAGATGTCATAGGACCTTGGGTAACATTGTATCAGGAAGGCTAGAAAAGATATTTCCTGAATATGTTTTGTACTAGAATATACTTCAATGTATTCTGCAAATTCTGAAGCATATAACTCTTTTAATACTGGCTTGAATGATGTTAATATTTTAATGTTAATATATAATGTCAGCAACAACACTGTCTGTGGCTTATTTTGAAGAAGAATTCCTAATGCTTCTGAGTTTATAGACTTCTGACTTTATAGACATATAGCTGTATTTGTGAATCATACATAATTGGATGTCTTTCTAAATACATTCTGCAATTGATACATAGGTAAGATCATGTGAGAGACGTTGTCCAACTCTATCTGCATCATCAGAACTTCACGTAGAAAACTTCTTTTACTGTTTCTGTGTATGTTTTCCTTTAGTCACAGTTAAGATCTACTTGATGTACAAAGATTCTTTGGTTTATTAATCCTTACACTGGGCAGATTATCAGTTTATATATTACCAAATGAATTCTCTTGGCTCTTGATGAGCAAATGTTTGTGGGCATATCTCATTAAAATCTCCACTGGTTAGCCACAGGTTTCTGATTTTAAGGCAGGAATTTACAGATAAACAAATTCAACAATTATTTTCATTCATTACCTGTAACCTTGTATTAGGAGTGTGCCCTATCTATAAACCTAGTAGCTTTCAGTGACTGCTTTGATTACTGATGATGTCCAGCAAATTATAAACTTTAATATCCAAGGTAATAACATTTTACATGATTTCTTTGTAATTTCAAACTGTTCCTTTAGAATCAATATACTATTCTCAACGGCAAAGTAAGAGAAGTTAGTCTGAAGAAGTATTAGAACCCACAAGAGTGCCATATTTATCCCATCAGTCAACAACACCCAGACATGACCTGCAAGCCAAGTTGTGAAAGCTATTGCAGTGGATATTGTCAGTGCGTTGTTTCCTATAGTGTCACAGTGGTAATTTTGACAGAAATACTAGGCCAAGATATACTACTTTCTTAGGCTCCCTTTTCTTCAAATGCATGTGCAGAGCAGGTAGTCAAGGCTGGTACACTAGTTAACATACAAAGTACCTTCTGTATGTTATCACTGTGTATATTGCTATCAGCATCTTATTGCTCTCCTCTTCAGCGGAATGGTAAATTCTGAAGTTGATCAATGGTTTGATAATTCCAGCTTCTATGGTGATCCATTACACAGAGGGTGTCTCTGTATTATATAATAAAAATTATAGTGTATTCTGAATTATTCTTGGGTCATTGTGTACCTAAACAATAATCACAATAATAACAATGATGAGAATAACAACAAAGTGCTTCCAATTTCTATATTCAGATCTTGTGTACAAGAAACTTTCTGAAATCAAGTGTTTCAGGAATTATTTCTTTTGATATTGGCTGATGTTCCAGATACTAATGTTCTTATTTACAGCTACTATTGCTATGGTGAATGAACTAGATCAAAAGCGACTTGAGGAGAAAAGGCTTTATTTGATGTATACTTTGATAGTATCATCCACCACTGTCAGAAAAGCAAAACAGGAACACAAACAGTAAAGGTACATGGATACAAGAGGTTATGAATAGGCTATGGAGAGTTGATGCTTTCTAACTTGCAACCAATGGCTTGCTTTATCTTCTTCTTATAGAATCCATGATTCTGCAGGTAGTTGTGGGCACATCCTCAAAGGGATAGTTCTTTCTCTTCATGCTGTTATAAATAAAATATCCTGCAAATTTTCATTTAGCTTGATCTTATTAAAGAGATATTTTTCTGTACTGGGACTTCCCTCTCTCCAATAAAATTAATTTGTTCCAAGTTTCAGTAAAATTAACCAGCAGACATATTGCTTTCTCAAGGAATCATTTTCACGTGTATTTATCACAACAACCTTCTCTTTTGTGTACACTGTATGTAAGAGCTATGTTTCGTGAATTCTCCAATGAGTTTGCCATAGTCTTTTACCTATCATTAAAGTTATTTTCTGTTTCAGACACATCTTCTCTAACACATCATTAGTGTTTTCTTTATGGCATTTTTGTTTTTCTCTATGTAATCTTCATTAAACATGGCTATTGCATCACACTCTATTCAGTGTCCCTCAAATCCACTTTTCTGTTTACAACACTTGCCCTTCCAAATGTATCATACTATGGTTGTTTACACCACTCTGCACTTCATGTTAATATCTGCAAGCTGAGTCAGACAATTTTGAATTCCTCTGTGTAAGAGGTTAGCATCTGTTCTGCCTTCTGTCACATCCAAACATCTCTATCTTTACAGTTTGATTTTTCTCATGTATCTTAAGTTGTTTGGATTCTAGTATGGGATCTTTACCACAGATTTAATATGAGCTGTCTTTTAAACTTTCAGATGGGAAACTACTGTATGCGTCTAATCTTTCATTCAATTTAGCTTCATGTCAGAAGATAGAAGAAGAAGATGAATATCCCTCTTCTGTTCCTGTGACTCCCTACACAAGCAAACTCCTTTTGATCAAAATTACCCACCTAAGTTAAATATCATATTATAAATGCCTGCAGCCATATAACATGTAATGTGTCTTAGGTGTCCTTTTTCAACACATTTTATGTATTTTAGGAGTTTGTTACAACTGGGCTAATACTCTCCCACAGATGTATATGAGTGAAGTCTAGAGACTTCAGAGAGATTCACTACCATCCAAAACATTTTATTCAATAGAAAAGAAGGTAGAATGGACTGCTGTTTGTTTGTTTCTGGGGAACAATTGTTGTATAATGGCTTCAGCACAAAGCCAAGCTGAAGGCATCTAGAAATAGCAGAGCTCTGCTAAGAAAATTTTCTTGATTTGTTCAGACATGATGGTGGAGCTTCACCAGAGGTATTAACATACTTAGCAAGCAAAAGGTGCCACTCTTTATAATGCTGAGCAAGGCTAGAAACATGATCCAAATGTTCCCGTCGTATCTTTTCTTTTTTCTATTTCTTATAGCCATCATCATCAAATCTCTGTCCATACCAAAACTACTCCTCATCTCAGGTTATCCTCTAAAGTAACCTACCACATCTTCAGGTTCCTCAGATCTGCCACTTCCTGCTTGTCCAGAGCTTTCTTCTTGGCTTACCATTTTCAGGTCTTTTGATTTGGCAGTAGATTTAGCTTATAAAACAATAACTGGATAAACTTCAATCTTTTTTCTTCTTATTTACCTTCTTCCTCATTTAGATCAAACACTGATAACATACTGGGTATTTCAAGTTGGATACTGAATGAACTAGGGAATAAAATCTAAATGTGGCAGCAATATATAGCAATAGTAGAAGACAACCTAGGATGCCATTAAAAAGAAGGATTGGATAGAGCAGCTGGAATTAATTCATTAGACACTTACTTTCTAAATAGCATTTTCTATTTCTATAAATGCTTAGTTTCATCTTATATTTCACTTTTATATCTACAAAGCACTTAGAATTTTATTTTACCTTAATTAAAAACAATAATTTGTCCTTACTTTCTTGATGGTTCTGCAAATTTTAGATATGGAAAGATGAAGGTGAATGTTTTAAAACAGTGTGGTACCATGATTGCCATGTTAGTTTATGTTGACTTGTGTTGTATATTTTATTATAAAAATTTTTAGATGCCTGGCACAAAGTTAAATCTATGTAGTTCAGTAGCCCTATAACCATGTCTGTCTACCCCAAACATACTGTTGAGCACAAAATAGAAAAATATTTAGGAAATTGGTATAAAGGCTCTGAGGGCTAGGAATCCGCTTCATTGCTTCAATTGTATTTGCTTCATTATTTTATTTCTTCCTTCAGAAGGATAAATTTTATTTTTGCTGTTGCATTTATGAGGTTACTTGGTTCTTACTCATTTAAATGTTCCCCATCTCTTTTTTCATGTAGTATTATTAAATCACCCACTAAACCTTTTTAACTTTCATTTGGGTCTCCCTAGTTGTACTGATCCTCACGTAAAACATTTTACAGTGAAAATTTAATTTGTTCTTTCATTTGTCATCATTATAATTGATTTTCGGGCAAAGAGTGTGGGAAGATACCTCATGAATTTCTCAGTTTCAGGTCTTTCACAAGCTGAAATGTAATAATGTTTATCAGCCTATCTTGTTTAATGCAAGTAAACAATCCATGTTGGAAGTTCCATGATTTTGGTCCCACTCATTGTTTTATTGTGTCCCTGTAAGGACGTCTTGTGTCATAGATCCTGTTCCAAGTTGGTATAGTTTTGCAGAGACTTAGTTAGTTAAAGGGTTTATCTATTATGGGAACGTCAATTTGTGGAGTGCAAAAATCCTGCTTAAAGATATTTAGGTAATATTCAGTTTACAGGCATCATTGTATACGTCTTTGTAGGGAAGGATATTTTGCTAATATTAGTAACCAATTGAGTTACTTGATTTGTGTATATGCTAAATTAATGTCCTTCATCAACAATTATGGCAGAGACATAGCCTTTCTTTCAATCTAGTGTTCTAGGCAAATGGATGTATCTAGAAAATATCATCCTGTGTGAGGTAACCCAATCACAAAATAACACAATTTATGCACTCACTGATAAGTGGATATTAGCTCATAAGCTTGAACTAACCAAGATACAATTCATAGAACACATGAAGCTTAAGGAGAAGGATGACCAAAGTGTGGATGCTTCAGTTCTTCTTAGAAGGTAGAACAAAAATATCCATAGGAGGAGATATGGACACAAAGTATGGAGCAGAACATGAAAGAATGGCCATTCAAAAACTGCCCTACCTGGGAATTCATCCCATGTACAAACCGCCACCAAACCCAGATAATATTGGTGATGCCAGGAAGAGCATGCTGACAAGAACCTGATATAGCAATCTCCTGAGAGGCTGTATCAGAATATGACAATTGCAGAGGTGAATGCTAGCAGAAGACCATTAAACTGAGAATGGGGTCTTCATTGGAGGAGATAGAGAAATAATTGAAGGAGCTGAAGGATCTTGTAGCTCCATAAGAACAACAAACAACTAGAGCTTCCAGGGACTAAACCACTACCCAAAGAGTACCAAAGAGTACATGGACAGTTCCATGACTCCAGGTGCCTATGTAGCAGGTGATTGCCTTTTTGGGTACCAATGGGAGGAGAAGCACCTGGTCCATTAAAGGCTGCACCCTCCCCTCAGTGTAGGGGAATGCCTGGGTGGGGAGGCAGGAAGGGGTGGGTGGTTGAAGAGGGGGAATATCCTCATAAAAGTAGGGTGAGGGATGATGGCCTAGGAGGTTTACAGATTGGAAAACAGGAAAGGGTATAACATTTGAAATGTAAATGAAAAATATCCAAACCCTCCCTCATATTGTCTTGAGCACACGGTACTGCTGGCAGACATTTTCCCTTTACTAAAAGTGTTAGACTGGCTTAAAATATATCTGAACATCTGCAATAGGATTTCAAAACCTCAAGAGATATTAGAAATCATCCAGCTTCTTCAATTTTATGTATAGAAACTATGACCCTCGATGCTGACGATAAGTTTTGCTTACTGAACCGTGTTAAATCAGAAGGGAGATTGCAAAATTGGTAAGCAAGGACATCAGTGTTCAAAACCACCCACACTTTATAAATGTGAAATATTAAGAAATTACTGAGCCCTCAACAATAGTTTGGGACATATCTAAACCTCACTAATCTGTTTGTTGAAATTAAGTTTCTTTATCTGGAAAAATGGAGATGATAAGAAGCTTTCCAGTCAGCCTGAAGATACAAGTATTATGTATTACTGTACTTTAAAAATAGATTTGGTGCTATTTTCACTTACTAGCAGAGGTTTTTGTAACCCTCGATCTTGCTCTTTCTTACAGATTATGATGTCTAAGTGAGCTTTTTGCGCTCTTACAATTTCTTTACTTAACAAATACCTGCTCTTGCCATTACCCTTCAATGGTGTCCTTATGAGGCCTACATACATGATTAAGCCATAGTGCGGGCCTCAACACTGAACTTGATATGCTATTAGCAACTCACAGCAAAGAATTCAGGAAATTCCAGTCTATGGCTTTGGATTTGAGAGGTAGAGTTTATGAATATAGAAAAGTCTTTTAGAGAAAGCATTAAAGGATTTTAAGGGGTTTGCAACCCCAGAAGAAAAATACCAACCAACCAAAGCTCTCAGGGACTAATCAAGCCCCCCGAAGAGTACACATGGACAGACCCATTGGTCCAGCTGCATATGTATCAGAGGGTGATCCTGTTGGTGCACACATGGGAGAAGCCCTTGGTTCTGCCAAGTCTGTACTACCCAATGTAGGGGAATGTCAGTTTGGGGTGGCGGGAAGAGGTGGTTAGTTGGGGAGATAATACCCTCATAGAAGAAGTGGAAGAGGGTAAGTATTGGGATAGGAATTTATGTACAGGAAACTGGGAAAGGGGATAACATTCGAAATGTAAAGCAAAATAGAAGTAATTTGATGCTTCAAAACAAAAAAATTAGTAAAAAAGAAAAGACTTCTACAAAGCTCTGTAATAATAATCAGAACAACACCAGATGCATTCCATTATGGCAGGTCCACTATTTCATACACTTTTATGGGAAGATAGTTGCATTGCTGTTGATAGAAAAACATCTGTTCTTACAAGTGACATTTGAAAATTCCAACATTGCATGTCAGGTTACTATATGAGCCATTATAAAAACAAAGTATTTCTGAATTTTTTAATTTGTATTCAGCTATCACACAATCCTATTTGAAAGCACTGGACATTGCCCTGGCCTTTCAAGGATTGGCTCATTAATAAATATTGCAAATGCATCAGGGATAGTGTGTGTGTGTGTGTGTGTGTGTGTGTGTGTGTGTGTGTGTGTTTCTGTTTGTTTCCCTTGTTTTTCATGGTGTGGAATTGCTTATTTCCAAGTGTTTTCTTGGATCTCTGAGTCAAAGAAGAAATAAAGAAAGAAATAAAGACTTTCTAGAATTCAGTGAAAATGAAGGCACAACATACTCCTTTTAATGGGGCATAGTAATAGCAATACTAAGAGCAAAGTTCATAAAATTATGTCCCTCCTTTATGAAATTATCCTCCTTAGACAGTAATTTTTTAAATTTTATTTCTCTTGGATAATGTAAGTATTACCATTTTAAATGTTATTCCTCTTTCCCCGTTACCCTGCTTCTATGTGGTTGCTTCAATTCCTAGCACCCAATTTTCTGTGTGGCTTGGTTTGTGAATAGATATTGTTTGAATTTTTATTTGTCTTTTAATATCTCATTTTCTCAATATATGGTGACTGAGAATTTGTCTGGTTATAGTAGTCTAGGAGGGATACGTTTTTCATTTTTAAGAGGATGCAAGATATCTGACAAGGATCTTTTATTTTTTAGAGTCTTTGTTGATAAAATAACTGTAACTCCTATAGGTCTTCTTTTTGATGCCACCTTACCACAATCCCTCACTGCTTTTAATATTCTTTCTTTGTTCTCCAGATGTTTTTCTGTTTTGCTTATTATGGGGCAGGAGGATTTTCTTTACTGGTCAAGTCTAATTGGTGGTCAATAAACTTTTTGTATGTTTACTGGCATCTTTTTCTTTACTTTAAGAACATTTTCTTTTTTGTTTAAAATATTTTGTGTGCCCTGGGGCTGGAATGATTCACTTCTGAAAATTTCTTTCATTCTTACGTTAGGTCTTGTTGTGGTATTCTAGATTTTCTGCATGTTTTGAGTAAGGGAAATTTAGATTTACCTTTTTTGACTAATGTATAATTTTTTCTATTGTATCTTCTATGCCTGAATTTCTCTTTTCCATTTCTCTTCCTATACTCATCATGCTTGTATCTCTTCTTGTTGTTTTTCACTTCCCTAGGACTTCCTTCTTTAGGATTCCTGCAGTTTTTGTTTTCCTTATCGCTTCTATTTCTATTATGACATATGACTAGTTTTATTTATTGCTTCATTTTTATTGAATTTTCCAATATACATTTATTGGATTTGAGTCCTTCTTCTTTGAAGACCTTTACAAGTTTGATTGTATTTTCCTCTATTTCTTTAAGGGATTCATGCATCTACTCTTAAGAGGCCTACATCATCTTTGTTATATTGTATTTAACATCATTTTCTTGTGTTTCAGTTGTGTTGGGTTATTCAGGGCTGCTGTAGTAGATTAGCTTTGCTATGAAGTTTTTATATTGCCATAGCTCTTATTGATTGTGCTGTTCTCAAGGCCTTTATCCAATCAGATGGCCTTTTTTTCCTGAATGTTCCTGTTGTAGTAGGTATTGGCAAGAGAGTTAGCCTCAGTAGTCCATATGGGGTAGGCCCTGAATGGGTATCCTTACAATGTGATTCCTAAGTAGTATGTTTCTATAGTTTAGGTTCTATTGGTCTGATGAAGGCAGTCAGAGGGATGGTCAAAAACGAAAGTCATACTTGGAGGGCAGACTGCTCAGGGCATCATAGGGTGTGCCAGAGGTCTCACAGAGAATGGGAAGTAGGTGAGGGAAGGAAAGCTGTCATGAATGGTTCAGGCTCCCAGGTCTGATAAAGGTGGAGTGTTTATAGGAGGAACATGTGGATCTACTGGGGACAGCAGAATGCTGAAGTCAGCTTGGAGTGTACCACAGAACTCACAGAGCAGGGGAGATTGGTGGCAGAAGGAAAGGTAATATGTATTATTCAGAATCACATGTTTGATGAATATGGGGTGAGATATGGCTGGAGAATGAAAGTCGCACTGGGATAGCAGGGTGGTCAGGGGAAATTTGGCTTGGTCTAAAGTTTTCAGTGAGTAGAGATTATGAGTGTGGCAAAGGAAGCTTTCCTGTATGTTTCAGCAAACACAGGTCTCATGAAATTTGCTGGAGAGAACTGAGTTCCAGAAAGTATAGCAGACTGCAGATGATGGATTGTATATTAATTTCATAATGCCAGGAATGCCATAGAAATAGCAGGAATCAAGTCAGTAAATGTCATTTCTTGATCCTTGCCAGTAGAAGATCATTCTTCACAGCCCACATTAATTGGTAAAACTATTTCAGGAAGATCACTTGTTAGCATTTTAGCCTCTCCTAGATGGTCTTGACATTTTATCTTCCCTGGTAGTATAGATTATACTCAAGAGGTTATGTTGAGTATCACCTGAATTTCTTTTCCTTCATCATCTTACATTTCTCATGAGTACCAATTTTTTTGCACAGTTGCTTTAAATCTTATCTCTTGATATAATATGGGCTCATGAATGGGTACTGACTTTTGTCAATGCTTTTTCAGCCTCTAATGAGATGATCATGTGGAGGGTTTTTTGTTTGTTTTTTGAGTTTGTTTATATCGTGAACCACATTGACAGATTTCTATATATTGAACAATTCTTACATCAATGTGTTGAAGCCTACTTGACCATGGTGAATGATCATTTTGATGTGTTCTTGGTTTTGGTTTGTGAGAATTTTGTTTAGTATTTTTGCATCAATATTCATGAGGGACATTGGTTAGAAGCCCTCTTTCTTCATAGGTACTTTGTGTGGTTTAGGCATGAGGGTAATCGTGGCTTCATAGAACAATTGTGTAAAGTTCCTTCTGTTTATTTTTCATGGATTAGGTTGAAGAGTATTGGTGTTAGGTCTTCTTGAAGGTCTGATAGAACTCTGTACTGAATTCATCTGGTCATGGGCTTTTATTGGTTGGGAGACTTTTCCCCCAATTTTTATTAAATTGGGTATTTCTTATTTACATTTGAAATGTTATTCCTTTCCCGGTTTCCTGTACATCAGCCCCCTCCTCTTCCCCTCCCCTTCTCTATGGGTGTTCCCCTCACCATGCACCCCCCATTACTGTACCCCAAAAATCCTACACACTGGGGGGTCCAACCTTGGCAGGACCAAGGTATTCACCTTCCACTGGTGCCACAACAAGGGTATTCACTGATAAACATGTAGTTGGAGCCCAGGGTCATTCCATGTATAGACTTTTGGTAGTGGTTTAGTCCTTGGAAGCTCTGGTTGTTGACATTGTTGCTCTTATGGCATTGCAAGCCCCTTCTTTTAGTCCATTCTCTAATTCCTCCAAAGGGGATCCTGTTCTCAGTTCAGTGGTTTGCTGCTGGCGATGGCCTCTGTATTTGATATGTTCTGACTATGTCTCTCAGGATAGACTTTTATCTGGTTCCTGTCACCGTGCGCTTCTTAGCTTCCTCCATCTTATTTAGTTTTGGTGGATACACACACACACACACACACACACACACACACATATATATATGGACCACATGTGGGGCAGGCTTTGAATAGCCATTCCTTCAGTTTCTGCTCTAAATTTTGCCTAGTCTCTGCTTTAAATTTTGCCTGGTTGGGTGACTTTTAATGACTGATTCTATTTCTTCAGGGGTTATGGGACTGTTTAGATGCTTTATCGGATCCTGATGTAGCATTGGTACCTGGTATCAGTCTAGAAAATTTTTAATTTCCTCCAGATTTTCCAATTTTGTTGCAGACAGGCTTTTTAGTAGGATCTGTTAGCTTTCTGAATTTCTTCATGTTTTGTTATGTTGGCCTTTTCATTTTTGCTTTCTGATTTTGTTAATTTGGATTCTATCTCTGTGTGTTGATCTACCTTGTTGATATTCTCACAGAACCATCTCCTGGTTTGGGGGATGCTTTGTATAGTTCTCTTTTTATCTGTTTGGTTGAGTTCAGCCTGTATTTGATATTTTCCTGCCTGCTAATTCTCTTTGGTATCTTTGCTTTTTTTTTTTTTTTTTTTTTGTTCTGGAGTTTTCAGATGTGCTGTCAAGTTCCTGGTGTATGCTCTTTCCTGTTTCTTTTTGGAGGCACTCATAGATATGTGTTTTCCTCTTTGCACTGCTTTCATTGCTTCCCATAAGTTTTGGTATGTTGTGCCTCTTTTCATTAAATTCTAAACAGTCTGTAATTTTTTTTATTTCTTCCCTGTTCAAGTTATCATTGAGTAGAGTGCTGTTTAATTTTCATGTGTATGTGGGCTTTCTCATGTTTTTACATTGTTGTTCTCATTGAAGATCAACCTTAGTCCAGGCTGATATGACATGATGCTTGGGATTATTCAGACTTCTTGTATCTATTGAGGCCTGTTTGTGACTGATTATATGATCAATTTTGGGGAAGGTTTCATGACCTGTGCAGAAGAAGTTATATTCTTTTATTTTATCATGAAATGTTCATACATATCTGTTAAACTCATTTGGTTATAACTTCTGATAATTTCAGTGTGCTCTGTTTAGTTTCTGTTTTTATGATCTCTCCTTTCATAGTAGTGGGGTTCTGAAGTCTCCTATTATTATTCTCTTTGTTGCAATATATGCTTTGAGCTTTCGTAAAATTTCTTTGATGATTTTGGGTGTCTGCCATTGTATACGGAGCATAGATTTTCAGAACTGACAGTTCATCTTGGTAGATTTTCCTTCAATGAGTATGAAGTGTACTTCCTTACCTTTATTGATATCTTTTAGTTGAAAGCTGATTTTATTTGATATTAGAATGAGTACTCCAGCTTGTTTCTTGGAACCCTTAGTTTGGAAACTTTTTTCTCAGCCTTTTACTCTTAGGTAGTGTCTGTCTTTGTCACTGATGTGTATTTCCACTATGCAGCAAAATTGTGGGTCCTCTCTACCTATCTCATGGGTTATTCTATTTTTTTTAATTGGGGAATTGAGTCCATTGATATTGAAATATATTAGGGGCAAATGATTGTTGTTTCCTTCTATTTTTGTTGTTAGAGGTGGAATTATGTTTATGTGGCTATCTTCTTTTAGGTGAGTTGCAGTTAGATTAGTTTCATGCTTTCTTAAGCATGTAGTTTCTCTCCTTGTGTTGTAGTTTTATATCTATTATCCTTTTTATGGATGGGTTTGTGAAAAGATGCTATGTAAATTTGGTTTTGTCATGAAATATCTTGGTTTCTCCATGGATGTTAATTGTGAGTTTTGTTGGGTATAGTAGCCTGGGCTGGCATTTCTGTTCTCTTAGTGTCTAAATGATGTCTTCCCAGGATCTTCTTGCTTTCACACTCTCTGGTGAGAAGTCTGGTGTAATTGTGATAGAACTGCCTTTATGTGTTGTTTCACATTTTCCCCTTTGTGCTTTTAATATTCTTTATTTTGTGCATTTGGTGTTTTGATTATTATGTGACAGAAGGAGTTTCTTTTCAGGTACAGTCTACTTGGAATTCTGTAGGCTTCTTCTATGTTCATGGTCATCTCTTTTCTAAGGTTAGGTAAGTTTTCTTCTATAATTTTGTGGAAGGTATTAACTATCCCTTTAAGTTGGGAATCTTTGCTCTCTTCTATACCTATTACCATTTGGTTTGGTCTTCTTATTGTTTCCTGGGTTTCCTGGATGTGTCAGGTAAGGAGTGTTTTACTTTTTGCATTTTCTTTTACTACTGTGTTACTAATGGTTTTTATGGTATCTTTTGCCACTGGGATTCTTTCCTCTATGAATCGTATTCTATTGGTGATGCTTGCATTTATGACTCCTGATCTTTTTCCTAGGTTTTCTGTCTCTATGATTGTCTCCCATTGTGATTTCTTTGTTGTTTTTATTTCCAGTTTTAAATCCTGTTTTGTTTTGTTGAATCCTTCACCTGTTTGGTTGTGTGATTTTAAATCCAAATCTTGCTTTTCTTGTGTGGCTCTCTATGACTTCTTGTACTGGGAGAACTGGGTTTTGATGATGCCAAGGAGCTTTTGTTTCTGTTGCTTATGTTCATCTGCTTTCCTTTTGCCACCTGATTATCTCTCATTCTACCTGCCCTTGCTGTCTCTGACAAGAGAGTGTCCATTCTCTGATTCTGGTTGTGTCACAACTCATCAGCATTCAGCTGTCTCTGTGATACCTCTGATTCTGTTATCCTGTGATCCTGAGATCCTTTTGTATCAGAGTTATTGATAATGAAGCTTTCTTAGGGTGTTGCAAGGGTGGGTGGGGAGCCAGAGCCCTGGCTTTGCTCCAGGCACAGTTGCAAGCTGTAGTGAATTGGTGTCTCTGACTGGGCAGTTGTTTGTGTTTTCCTGGTTTCTGTGGTATTCCCAGTTATGTTGGTTGTTCAGAAAGATGTTGTGGCCTCAGCTGTGATCTTGAGAGTGTCAGAGCTTCAGTGCTTCTAGTTCTGTCTTGTCTCCGGGGAGTCAAGCTTCCTCTATGATCCTGTTATGCTGGGCATTTCAGAGCAGCTGTAAGTCAAGCCTCTTCTGGGTATTGTAGGACTCTATTCCTGGGCATGTTAGAGCACATGGGAGTAGAGCTTCCTCTGGGTGTTTTGAGACTGGGTGCCGAAATTGTCCCCAAGGTCTGTTCAGTGGAGTAATTCAAACTGGAAGGGACCCGTAACCCTGGCTGGGTAAGGGTTCCTGCATCCCTGGATCCTGTGGGACCTAAATACTCTGGGTGTTGGGACAGTTGTTGTAGCCTCCTTACCTGAGATCCTGGGTATGTTACAGCACCTGGGTTTTGAACTTCATCTGGATGTTGTGGACTGGGTGTGAAGCCAGCGCCCAAGGTCTACAAAGAGCCCTGTATCCTTTATTAAATGTAGAGTTATTAGACCCCTTATCATGAGAATTTAAGTAGAGATTACTAACTCTCAAGTAATTAGTTATTGAGTTAAGCTGTGCTTTTCATTTCTCTCCAAACTGCCACAATATTTTTTAAGTTATGGTGATTTAATAACCTTTTAAGAGCTTTCAACATCTGTTTTGTATTATGCTCAAAATATCTATGCAAGTAAAGATTTGATGGTGTTAGGAAACTTTTGTTGACTTTGGAGATACGGACAGCCCTTGGAAACTCAGACACAAGTTTGAAAAAATGAAAAGGAGAAGGGAAAGTATTGAGGGCCAGCATAATCCAAGGAGGATTTTCATATCCCAATGTATGGATAAGGAACTTAGTTCCTTCTTTAAAACCAGAAATATGTTTGGCAAAAGTAGTTATGGTCAGGAAACAGGTCTTTAGAAAACCTATGCCTGCACATCTTGATAACCCAACATGCCTTAACCTAATGTGCTATACATACCAGTTTCAAGAGAAAATTTTCCCACACTGCAAACATGCTATGTTCTACTTGTTCAATGTTGATTGTTTAGTCTCATATTCTTGTGTCACACTTTTCTATTTATTTACTTTTATTTACCCCTAATGAATCAATCTAACAAGCTAAATTATCTATCTATCTATCTATCTATCTATCTATCTATCTATCTATCTATCTATCTATCTATCCAATCATGTATCATGTACTTATATAATGCTGTGCTTCATAATAAATTTACTTGGGGTAAGTTATCAGTGGGTGCAAGATTTTCTGCCATAAATATTTTATCTACATGTCCTTACCACATCACTCTTTCATTTTAGTTATTACCACTGAAAAATGACCTGCTCCTATAGTCAAATATAGTTAAAGTGTGCTTATGTATTTATTTTTAATTTTTATTAGATGTACTTTTTTACTTACATTTCAAACGTTATTTCACTTCTTAGTTTCCTGTCCATAAGCCCCTTTCCCCTTATACATCCCCCTTATTGCAAAACATATTCCTCTGTACTGGGAGTCCAACCTTGGCAGGACCAAGAACTTTCCCTTCCACTGGTGGCCCAACAAGTCTATTCTCTGCTGCATATGCATTTGGAGCCCTGGGTCAATCCATGTATAGTCTTTCAGTAGTGGTTTAGTCCCTGGAAGCTCTGGTTGGTTGGTATTGCTGTTTTTATGGGGTTGCAAGCTCCTTCAATCTTTCAATATTTCCTCTAATTCCCCCCAAGGGGTCCTATTCTAAGTTTGGGGTTTGGGGTTGGCATTGATCTCTGTATTGGACGTGCTCTGGATGTATCTTTCAGGAAACATCTATATCCAGTCCCTTTCAGCATGATTTTTCTAGCTTTATCAATCGTATCTAGTTTTATTGGCTGTATATATATATATATATATATATATATATATATGGGCCACATGTGGGTCGGGATCTGAATGGACATTCCTTGTGTTGCTGCTCTAAACTTTGCTTCCATATCCCCACCTATGGATTTTTCCCCCTTTAAGAAGAACTGGTAACTTCCTACTTTTGATCTTCCTTCTTCTAGATCTTCCTGTGGTCTGTGGATTGCATCTTGTGTAATTCGAACAGTTTCGCTAATATCCCTTTTTCGTGACTGCATACCAAGTGTTTTTTTTTTTCTATGATTGAGTAACCTCACTCAGGGAGATACTTTCTAGTTCATTCCATCTGCATATGGATTTCATGAAGTAATTGTTTTGGATAGCTGACTAGTACACCATTGTGTAGATGTACCACATTTTTTGAATCCATTCATCTGTTGAAGGGCATCTGGGTTTTTTCCAGCTTCTGGCTATTATACATAAGGCTGCTATGAACATAGTGGAGCATGTGTCTTTGCTGTATGTTGGACATCTTTTCAGTATATGCACAGGAGAGCTATAGCTGGGTCCTCAGATAGAAGAATGTCCAATTTTCTAAGGAACCTCAAGACTGATTTCCAGAGAGTTTGTACCAGTTTGCCATCCCACCAACACTGGGGAAGTGTTCCTCTTTCTCCACATCCTCACTAGCATTTGCTGCCACCTGAATTTTTGATCTTAGCCATTCTGACACTTGTGAGGTGGAATCTCAGGCTTGTTTTGATTTGCATTTCTGTTGACTAAGGATGTTGAACATTTATTTAGGTGCTTTCTGGACATCAAAAAATCCTCAGCTGAGAATGTTTTGTTTAACTGTGTACCCCATTTTTAATAGTGTTATTTGGCTCTCCAGAGTCTAACTTCTTGAGTTATTTGTATATTTTGGATAATAGACCTCTATCAGATGTAGGATTATTGAAGATCTTTTCCCAATCTGTCGGATGCTGTTTTGTCCTAATGACTGTCTTTTGCTTTACTAAAGCTTTGCAGTTTTGTGATGTCCCATTTGTTGATTCTTGATCTTAGAGCATGAGACATTCGTGTTTTCTTCCAGAAAATTTCCCAAGGACCCATGTATTTGAGACTCTTCCCATTTTTTATTCTATTAGTTTGAGTGTATCTGGTTTGATGTGGACGTCCTTGATCTACTTGGACTTAAGCTTTGTACATGTTGATAAGAACAGGTCGTTTTGCATTTTTTTAAAGTCTGACATCCAATTGAACCAGCACCATTTGTTGAAAGTGCTATCTTTCTTCCATTGGATGGTTTTAGCTTCTTTGTTAAAGATCAAATTGACATAGGTGTGTGGGTTCATTTCTGGGTGTTCAATTCTGTTCCACTGATCTATCTGCCTGTCTCTGCACCAATACCATACAGTTTTTATGACTAATGCTCTGTAGTACTGCTTGAAGTCATGGATGATGAGTCCGCCAGTAATTCTTTTATTCTTGAGGGTAGTTTTCGCTATCCTGTTTTTTTTTTTTTAATTCCAGATGAATTTGGAAATTGCTTTTCCTCTCTATATAAAGAATCGAGTAGGACTTTTTATGGGGACTGCATTGAATCTGTATTTGCTTTTGCAAAATAGTCATCTTTACTATATGAATCCTGCCTATCCATGATCATGTAAAATCTTTCTGTCTTCTGAGATCTTTCTTAGTTTCTTTCTTCAAAGACTTGTAGTTCTTGTTATACATATTGTTCACTTGCTTGGTTAAAGTCACACCAAGATGATTTATATTATTTAAGACTATTGTGAATGGTGTTCTTTCCCTATTTTCTTTCTCAGCCTGTTTATCCTTTGAGTAGAGCAAGGCTACTGATTTGTTTGAAATAATTTTGTGCCCAACACTTTTCTGAAGTTGTTTATCAGGCTATTTCTCTGGTGGAACATTTGGGGTCATTTAAGTACACTGTCAAATCATATGCAACGCGTAATATTTGGATATCTTCCTTTCCAATTTTTATCCCTTTGACCTCCTTTCAGAGACTGATTGCTCTGGCTAGGACTTCGAGTATTATATTGAATAAGCAGGAAGAGAGTGGGCAGCCTTTTATAGTCCATGATTTTAGTGGGATTGCTTCAAGTATCTCTCCATTAAATTTGTTGTTAGATACTGGTTTGCCGTATATTGCTTTTACTAATGTTTGATATAGGCTTTAGATTTCTGATCTTTCCAGGACTTTTATCATGAAGGGTTTGTCAAATGCTTTGTCAGCATCTATTGAAATGAACATCTGGTCCTTATCTTTGAGTGTGTTTATATAGTTGATTACATAGATGGATTTTTGTTTATTAAACCATCCCTGCATCCCTGGGATGAAGCCTACCTACTTGATCATGAGGGATGATTGATTTGATGTCTTCTTGGATTCGGTTTGTAAGAATTTTATTGAGTATTTTTGCATTAATATTCATAAGGGAAATTGGCCTGAAATTCTATTTCTTTTTTGAGTCTTTCTGTGGTTTCGGTAAAGGAATAATTGTGGTTTAATAGAAGGAATTTCTTAGTGCTTTGTCTGTTTCTATTTTGTGGAATAGTATGGTCAGTGTTAGTATGAGTTCTTCTATGAAGGTCTGATAGTATTCTGTACTGAACCCATCTGGACCTGGGCTAATATTGGTTGGGAGACTTTAATAACTGCTTCTATTTCTTTAGGAATTATGGGATTGTTTAGGTGGTAACTTCATTACCTAGTATCTATCTAAAAAATTGTCCATTTCCTCCAGGTTTTCCAGTTTTTTTGGATATAGGCTTTTGTAGTAGGATCTGATGATTTTTTTTATTTCTTCAGATTCTCTTGTTATGTCTCCCTATTCATTTCTGATTTTGCGAAATTGGATACACTCTCTGTGACCTCTGGTTAGTCTGGCTAAGGGTTTATCTACCTTGTTGACTTTCTCAAAGAATCAGCTCCTGGTTAGTTGGTTCTTTGTATAGTCTTTTTCCTTTCTACTTGGTTGATTCCTGTCCTGGGTTTGATTATTTCCTGCCTTCTACTCTGCTTGTGTTTATTTTTTTCTTTTTGTTCTAGAGCTTTTAGGTGTGATGTCAAGCTGCTGACATTGGCTCTCTCCTGTTTCTTTTTGCAGGCTCTCAGAACTACAAGTTTCCCCCTTAGCACCGCTTTCCTTGTGTGACATAAGATTGGGAATGTTTTATCTTCATTTTCATTAAATTCTAAGAAGTCTTTAATTTCTTTCTTTCTTCCCTGACCAAGTTGTCACTGAGTAGAGCATTGTTCAACTTCAATATATCTGTGGGGTTTCTCTAATTATTGTTGTTATTGAAGACAGACTTAGAGCGTGATGATCTGGTAGGATGTATGGAATCATTTCTATGTTTCTGTATTTGTTGAGACTTGTTTCATGACCAATTATATGGTCAATTTTCGAGAAGATTCTATGAGGTGCTGAGCAGAATGTACATCCCTTTGTTTTAGGACTGAATGTTCTCTAAATATCTGTTAAATCCAATTTTTTTTATAACTTCTGTTAGCTTCTATACGTCTCTGTTTAATTTCTGTCCCCATGATCTGTCCAGGGATGAGAGTGGGGTGTTGAAATCTCCTACTATTATCATGTGACATGTATTGTGTGCTCTGAGCTTTAGTTAGTTTTGTTTTATGAATATTGGTGCCCTTACATTTGGAGCATAGATATTTAGGATTGAGAGTTCATCTTGGTTGTTTTCTACTTTGATGAATATGAAATGACCTTTCTTATATTTTTAATAACTTTTTGGTGAAAGTCAATTTTATTTGATATTAGAAAGGCAACTCCAGCTTATTTCTTCAGGCCATTTGCTTGGAAATTTGTTTTCCAGTCATTAACTCTGGGGTAGTGTCTGTCTTTGTGTGTTTCCTGCATGCTGCAAAATTCTTGCTCCTCTATCCAGGAGGAGCATTTTACATATCCAGTCTGTTAACCTATATCTTTTTATTGGGGATTTGAGACCGTTGATATCGAGAGATATTAAGGAATAGGGATTGTCGCTTCCTGTTAGTTTCATTGTTAGAGGTGGAATTATGTTTGTCTGTTGCTCTTTTGGTTTCTTTGGAAGTAAATCATATTCTTGCTTTCTGCATAGTGTAGGTTCACTCCTTGTGTTAGAGTTTTCCATCTATGATCCTTTGTAGGGCTGGATTTGTAGAAAGATATTGTGTAAATTTGGTTTTGTAATGGAATATCTTGGTTTCACCATCTACTCTAATTGAAGGTTTTGCTGGATACAGTAACTTGGGCTGGAGTTTGTGTTTTCTTAGGGTCTGTATGACATCTGTCCAAGATCTTCTGACTTCCATTGTCTCTTGTGAGAAGTCTGGTGTAATTCTGATAGGTATGCCTTTATATGTTCCTTGACTCTTTTCCCTTACTATTTTAATGTTTTTTCTTTGTTTTGTGCATTTGGTGTTTTAACTATTATGTAACGTGAGGAATTTCTCTTTCGATCCAATCTATTTGGAGTTCTGGAGGCTTCTTGTAAGTTTATGAGCATCTCTTTCTTTAGGTTACAGAAGTATTCTTCTATAATTTTGTTGAATATATTTACTGGCCCTTTAAATTGGAAGTCTTCTCTGTCTTCTATACCTATTAACCTTAGGTTTGATCTTCTCCTTTTGTCCTGCAGTTCCTGTATGTTTTGGGCTAGGAGATTTTGTGTTTTATATTAACTTTGACAGTTCTGTCAATGTTTTCTATAGTATCTTCTGCTCCAGAGATCTCCTATCTCTTGTGTTTTGTTGGTGATGCTTGTATCTATGGTTCCTTGATTCTTCCTTAGGTTTTCTTTTTTTTTTTTTTTTTTTTTTTTTTTTTTTTTTTTTTTTACAAAACCAAAATGTCCTTTATTTTTATTTATTTTTTTTTACATTTTTTTTATTAACTTGAGTATTTCTTATATACATTTCAATTGTTATTCCCTTTCACGGTTTCTGGGCAAACATCCCCCTCCCCCCTCCCCTTCCTTATGGGTGTTCCCCTCCCAACCATCCCCCCATTGCCGCCCTCCCCCCATAGTCTAGTTCACTGGGGGTTCAGTCTTAGCAGGACCCAGGGCTTCCCCTTCCACTGGTGCTCTTACTAGGATATTCATTGCTACCTATGGGGTCAGAGTCCAGGGTCAGTCCATGTATAGTCTTTAGGTAGTGGCTTAGTCCCTGGAAGCTCTGGTTGCTTGGCATTGTTGTACTTTTGGGGTCTCGAGCCCCTTCAAGCTCTTCCAGTTCTTTCTCTGATTCCTTCAACAGGGGACCTATTCTCAGTTCAGTGGTTTGCTGCTGGCATTCGCCTCTGTATTTGCTGTATTCTGGCTGTGTCTCTCAGGAGCGATCTACATCCGGCTCCTGTCGGTCTGCATTTCTTTGCTTCATCCAACTTGTCTCATTGGGTGGCTGTATATGTATGGGCCATATGTGGGGCAGGCTCTGAATGGGTGTTCCTTCAGTCTCTGTTTTAATCGTTGCCTCTCCCTTCCCTGCCAAGGGTATTCTTTTTCCTCATTTAAAGAAGGAGTGAAGCATTCACATTTTGATCATCCGTCTTGAGTTTCGTTTGTTCTAGGGATCTAGGGTAATTCAAGCATTTGGGCTAATAGCCACTTATCAATGAGTGCAAACCATGTATGTCTTTCTGTGATTGGGTTAGCTCACTCAGGATGATATTTTCCAGTTCCAACCATTTGCCTACGAATTTCATAAACTCGTTGTTTTTGATAGCTGAGTAATATTCCATTGTATAGATGTACCACATTTTCTGTATCCATTCCTCTGTTGAAGGGCATCTGGGTTCTTTCCAGTTTCTGGCTATTATAAATAAGGCTGCGATGAACATAGTGGAGCACGTGTCTCTCTCTGTCTCTCTCTTTTTTTTTTTTATATTTATCTCCCTTCTTACTAACAGGAAGTTCAGAACTCTCAGTTGTTTTTTTTTCTTTTTTTTTCTTTTTCTTTTTTTTAATTAACTTGAGTATTTCTTATATACATTTCAATTGTTATTCCCTTTCCCGGTTTCCAGGCAAACATCCCCCTCCCCCCTCCCCTTCCTTATGGGTGTTCCCTTCCCACCCCTCCCCCCATTGCCGCCCTCCCCCCATAGATTAGTTCACTGGGGGTTCAGTCTTTGCAGGACCCAGGGCTTCCCCTTCCTCTGGTGCTCTTCTTAGGATATTCATTGCTACCTATGGGGTCAGAGTCCAGGGTCAGTCCATGTATAGTCTTTAGGTAGTGGCTTAGTCCCTGGAAGCTCTGGTTGCTTGGCATTGTTGTACTTTTGGGGTCTCGAGCCCCTTCAAGCTCTTCCAGTTCTTTCTCTGATTCCTTCAATAGGGGACCTATTCTCAGTTCAGTGGTTTGCTGCTGGCATTCGCCTCTGTATTTGCTGTATTCTGGCTGTGTCTCTCAGGAGCGATCTACATCCGGCTCCTGTCGGTCTGCACTTCTTTGCTTCATCCATCTTGTCTAATTGGGTGGCTGTATATGTATGGGCCACATGTGGGGCAGGCTCTGAATGGGTGTTCCTTCAGTCTCTGTTTTAATCGTTGCCTCTCCCTTCCCTGCCAAGGGTATTCTTTTTCCTCATTTAAAGAAGGAGTGAAGCATTCACATTTTGATCATCCGTCTTGAGTTTCGTTTGTTCTAGGGATCTAGGGTAATTCAAGCATTTGGGCTAATAGCCACTTATCAATGAGTGCATACCATGTATGTCTTTCTGTGATTGGGTTAGCTCACTCAGGATGATATTTTCCAGTTCCAACCATTTGCCTACGAATTTCATAAACTCGTTGTTTTTGATAGCTGAGTAATATTCCATTGTGTAGATGTACCACATTTTCTGTATCCATTCCTCTGTTGAAGGGCATCTGGGTTCGTTCCATTTTCTGGCTATTATAAATAAGGCTGCGATGAACATAGTGGAGCACGTGTCTCTTTTATATGTTGAGGCATCTTTTGGGTATATGCCCAAGAGAGGTATAGCTGGATCCTCAGGCAGTTCAATGTCCAATTTTCTGAGGAACCTCCAGACTGATTTCCAGAATGGTTTTACCAGTCTGCAATCCCACCAACAATGGAGGAGTGTTCCTCTTTCTCCACATCCTTGCCAGCATCTGCTGTCACCTGAGTTTTTGATCTTAGCCATTCTCACTGGTGTGAGGTGAAATCTCAGGGTTGTTTTGATTTGCATTTCCCTTATGACTAAAGATGTTGAACATTTCTTTAGGTGTTTCTCAGCCATTCGGCATTTCTCAGCTGTGAATTCTTTGTTTAGCTCTTAACCCCATTTTTTAATAGGGTTATTTGTTTCCCTGCGGTCTAACTACTTGAGTTCTTTGTATATTTTGGATATAAGGCCTCTATCTGTTGTAGGATTGGTAAAGATCTTTTCCCAAACTGTTGGTTGCCGTTTTGTCCTAACCACAGTGTCCTTTGCCTTACAGAAGCTTTGCAGTTTTATGAGATCCCATTTGTCGATTCTTGATCTTAGAGTGTAAGCCATTGGTGTTTTGTTCAGGAAATTTTTTCCAGTGCCCATGTGTTCCAGATGCTTCCCTAGTTTTTCTTCTATTAGTTTTAGTGTGTGTGCTTTGATGTGGAGGTCCTTGATCCACTTGGACTTAAGCTTTGTACAGGGTGATAAGGATGGATCGATCTGCATTCTTCTACATGTTGCCCTCCAGTTGAACAAGTACCATTTGCTGAAAATGCTATCTTTTTTCCATTGGATGGTTTTGGCTCCTTTGTCAAAAATCAAGTGACCATAGGTGTGTGGGTTCATTTCTGGGTCTTCAATTCTATTCCATTGGTCTATCTGTCTGTCTCTGTACCAATACCATGCAGTTTTTATCACTATTGCTCTGTAATACTGCTTGAGTTCAGGGATAGTGATTCCCCCTGAAGTCCTTTTATTGTTGAGGATAGCTTTAGCTATCCTGGGTTTTTTGTTATTCCAGATGAATTTGCAAATTGTTCTGTCTAACTCTTTGAAGAATTGGATTGGTATTGTGATGGGTATTGCATTGAATCTGTAGATTGCTTTTGGTAAAATGGCCATTTTTAATATATTAATCCTGCCAATCCATGAGCATGGGAGATCTTTCCATCTTCTGAGGTCTTCTTCAATTTCTTTCCTCAGTGTCTTGAAGTTCTTATTGTAGAGATCTTTTACTTGCTTGGTTAAAGTCACACCGAGGTACTTTATATTATTTGGGTCTATTATGAAGGGTGTCGTTTCCCTAATTTCTTTCTCGGCTTGTTTCTCTTTTGTATAGAGGAAGGCAACTGATTTACTTGAGTTAATTTTATACCCAGCCACTTTGCTGAAGTTGTTTATCAGCTTTAGTAGTTCTCCGGTGGAACTTTTGGGATCACTTAAATATACTATCATGTCATCTGAAAATAGTGATATTTTGACCTCTTCTTTTCCGATCTGTATCCCCTTGATCTACTTTTGTTGTCTGATTGCTCTGGCTAGAACTTCAAGAACTATATTGAATAAGTAGGGAGAGAGTGGGCAGCCTGGTCTAGTCCCTGATTTTAGTGGGATTGCTTCAAGTTTCTCTCCATTTAGTTTAATGTTAGCAACTGGTTTGCTGTATATGGCTTTTACTATGTTTAGGTATGGGCCTTGAATTCCTATTCTTTCCAGGACTTTTATCATGAAGGGGTGTTGAATTTTGTCAAATGCTTTCTCAGTATCTAATGAAAAGATCATGTGGTTCTGTTCTTTCAGTTTGTTTATATAATGGATCACGTTGATGGTTTTCCGTATATTAAACCATCCCTGCATGCCTGGGATGAAGCCTACTTGATCATGGTGGATGATTGTTTTGATGTGCTCTTGAATTTGGTTTGCCAGAATTTTATTGAGTATTTTTGCGTCGATATTCGTAAGGGAAATTGGTCTGAAGTTCTCTTTCTTTGTTGTGTCTTTGTGTGGTTTAGTTAAAAGAGTAATTGTGGCTTCGTAGAAGGAATTCGGTAGGGCTCCATCTGTTTCAATTTTGTGGAATAGTTTGGATAATATTGGTATGAGGTCTTCTATGAAGGTTTGATAGAATTCTGCACTAAACCCATCTGGACCTGGGCTCTTTTTGGTTGGGAGACCTTTAATGACTGCTTCTATTTCCTTAGGAGTTATGGGGTTGTTTAACTGGTTTATCTGTTCCTGATTTAACTTCGATACCTGGTATCTGTCTAGGAAATTGTCCATTTCCTGAAGATTTTCAAATATTGTTGAATATAGGTTTTTATAGTAAGATCTGATGATTTTTGAATTTCCTCTGAATCTGTAGTTATGTCTCCCTTTTCATTTCTGATTTTGTAAATTTGGACGCACTCTCTATGCCCTCTCGTTAGTCTGGCTAAGGGTTTATCTATCTTGTTGATTTTCTCAAAGAACCAACTTTTGGTTCTGTTGATTCTTTCTATGGTCCTTTTTGTTTCTACTTGGTTGATTTCAGCTCTGAGTTTGATTATTTCCTGCCTTCTACTCCTCCTGGGTGTATTTGCTTCTTTTTGTTCTAGAGCTTTTAGGTGTGCTGTCAAGCTGCTGACATATGCTCTTTCCTGTTTCTTTCTGCAGGCACTCAGCGCTATGAGTTTTCCTCTTAGCACAGCTTTCATTGTGTCCCATAAGTTTGGGTATGTTGTATCTTCATTTTCATTAAATTCTAAAAAGTTTTTAATTTCTTTCTTTATTTCTTCCTTGACCAGGTTATCATTGAGTAGAGCATTGTTCAATTTCCACGTATATGTGGGCATTCTTCCCTTATTGTTATTGAAGACCAGTTTTAGGCCGTGGTGGTCCGATAGCACGCATGGGATTATTTCTATCTTTCTGTACCTGTTGAGGCCTGTTTTTTGACCAATTATATGGTCAATTTTGGAGAAAGTACCATGAGGAGCTGAGAAGAAGTTATATCCTTTTGCTTTAGGATGGAATGTTCTATAAATATCCGTTAAGTCCATTTGGCTCATGACTTCTCTTAGTCTGTCGACATCACTGTTTAATTTCTGTTTCCATGATCTGTCCATTGATGAGAGTGGGGTGTTGAAATCTCCCACTATTATTGTGTGAGGTGCAATGTGTGTTTTGAGCTTTAGTAAGGTTTCTTTTACGTATGTAGGTGCCCTTGTATTTGAGGCATAGATATTTAGGATTGAGAGTTCATCTTGGTGGATTTTTCCTTTGATGAATATGAAGTGTCCTTCCTTATCTTTTTTGATGACTTTTAGTTGGAAATTGATTTTATTTGATATTAGAATGGCTACTCCAGCTTGCTTCTTCTGACCATTTGCTTGGAAAGTTGTTTTCCAGCCTTTCACTCTGAGGTAGTGTCTGTCTTTGTCTCTGAGGTGTGTTTCCTGTAGGCAGCAGAATGCAGGGTCCTCGTTGGGTATCCAGTTTGTTAATCTATGTCTTTTTATCGGGGAGTTGAGGCCATTGATATTGAGAGATATTAAGGAATAGTGATTATTGCTTCCCGTTATATTCATATTTGGATGTGAGGTTATGTTTGTGTGCTTTCATTCTCTTTGTTTTGTTGCCAAGACGATTAGTTTCTTGCTTCTTCTAGGGTATAGCTTGCCTCCTTATGTTGGGCTTTACCATTTATTATCCTTTGTAGTGCTGGATTTGTAGAAATATATTGTGTAAATTTGGTTTTGTCATGGAATATCTTGGTTTCTCCATCAATGTTAATTGAGAGTTTTGCTGAATACAGTAACCTGGGCTGGCAGTTGTGTTCTCTTAGGTTCTGTATGACATCAGTCCAGGATCTTCTGGCCTTCATAGTTTCTGGCGAGAAGTCTGGTGTGATTCTCATAGGTCTCCCTTTATATGTTACTTGAACTTTTTCCCTTACTGCTTTTAATATTCTTTCTTTATTTTGTGTGTTTGGTGTTTTGACAATTATGTGACGGGAGGTGTTTCTTCTCTGGTCCAATCTATTTGGAGTTCTGTAGGCTTCTTCTATGTGTATGGGTATCTCTTTTTTTAGGTTAGGGAAGTTTTCTTCTATGATTTTGTTGAAGATATTTACTGGTCCTTTGAGCTGGGAGTCTTCACTTTCTTCTATACCTATTATCCTTAGGTTTGATCTTCTCATTGAGTCCTGGATTTCCTGTATGTTTTGGACCAGTAGCTTTTTCCGCTTTACATTATCTTTGACAGTTGAGTCAATGATTTCTATGGAATCTTCTGCTCCTGAGATTCTCCCTTCCATCTCTTGTATTCTGTTGGTGAAGCTTGTATCTACAGCTCCTTGTCTCTTCTTTTGGGTTTCTATATCCAGGGTTGTTTCCATGTGTTCTTTCTTGATTGCTTCTATTTCCATTTTTAATTCCTTCAACTATTTGATTGTGTTTTCCTGGAATTCTTTCAGGGATTTTTGTGTCTCCTCTCTATGGGCTTCTACTTGTTTATTTATGTTTTCCTGGAATTCTTTCAGGGATTTTTGTGTCTCCTCTCTATGGGCTTCTACTTGTTTATTTATGTTTTCCTGGAATTCTTTCAGGGATTTTTGCGATTCTTTCAGGCATTTTTGCGATTCCTCTCTGTAGGCTTCTACTTGTTCTCTAAGGGAGTTCTTCATGTCTTTCTTGAAGTCCTCCAGCATCATGATCAAAAATGATTTTGAAACTAGATCTTGCTTTTCTGGTGTGTTTGGATATTCCATGTTTGTTTTGATGGGAGAATTGGGCTCCGATGGTGCCATGTAGTCTTGGTTTCTGTTGCTTGGGTTCCTGCGCTTGCCTCTTGCCATCAGATTATCTCTAGTGTTACTTTGTTCTGCTATTTCTGACAGTGGCTAGACTGTCCTATAAGCCTGTGTGTCAGGAGTGCTGTAGACCTGTTTTCCTCTCTTTCAGTCAGTTATGGGGACAGAGTGTTCTGCTTTCCGGCGTGTAGTTTTTCCTCTCTACAGGTCTTCAGCTGTTCCTGTGGGCCTGTGTCTTGAGTTCCTCAGGCAGCTTTCTTGCAGCAGAAAATTTGGTCTTACCTGTGGTCCCGAGGCTCAAGTTCGCTCGTGGGGTGCTGCCCACGGGCTCTCTGCAGCGGCAGCAACCAGGAAGACTTGTGCCGCCGTTTCCGGGAGCTTCAGTGCACCAGGGTTCCAGATGGTCTTTGGCTTTTTCCTCTGGCGTCCGAGATGTGTGTGCAGAGAGCAGTCTCTTCTGGTTTCCCAGGTTTGTCTGCCTCTCTAAAGTTTCAGCTCTCCCTCCCACGGGATTTGGGTGCAGAGAACTGTTTATCCGGTCTGTTTCCCCTTAGGTTTTCTATATCCAGGTTTGTCTACCTTTGTGCGTACTTTATTCTTTCTATCCCTATTTTCAATTGCTTCACCTGTTTGATTGAGTTTTCTTATAATTCTTTCCTGGATTTTTGTGTTTCCTCTCTAAAGGCTTCTACTTGTTTACTTGTGTTTTCCTGCATTTCTCCAAGGAATTTCTTTACGTCTTTCTTAAAGTCCTTCATCATTATAAAAAAAATGTGATTTTAAATCTAAATCTTGCTTTTCTGGTTTGTTTTGATATCCAGTATTTTCTTTGGTGAAAGAACTGGGTTCTGCTGATGGCAAATAGTCTTGGTTCCTGTTGCTTTAGGTTCCTGCACTTGCCTCTAGCTATTGAGTTGTCTCTGGTGTGTGCTACCTTGCTGTTTCTGAGAGTGACTTGACCCTGCTGTATGCCTCTGTGTCATCACTCCTGTAGAACTGTTTCCTTATTTTCTTTCAGCCTTTCCTGAGAACAGGGGCTCTGATTTCAGGTGTGTTGGCATTCCTTGAGACTATCTTTCAGCTCTAGGAGTGGGCAGGAATCAAAGGGTCCTGTGCCCGGGTAAATTGAGCATTTGGGCTAATAGCAACTTATCAATGCATGCATACCATTCATTGTATGCTTTCTGGGAGTAGGTTACCTCACTCAGGATGATATTTTCCAGTTTCATCGATTTTCCTATAAATTTCATATAGTCATTGTTTCTGATAGCTGAGTAATATTCCACTGTGTAGATGTACCACATTTTCTGTATCCATTCCTCTGTTGAAGGGCATCTGGGTTCTTTCCAGCTTCTGGCTCTTATAAATAAGGCTGCTATGAACATAGTGGAACACCTATCATTGTTATATGTTGGGGCATCTTTTGGGTATATGCCCAAGAGAGGTATAGCTGGGTCCTCAGGTAGTTCAATGTCCAATTTTCGGAGGAAAATCCAGACTGATTTCCAGAATGGTTGTGTCAGTCTGCAATCCCACCAACAATGCAGGAGTGTTCCTTCTCCACATCCTCACCAGCATTTGCTGTCACCTGAGATTTTGATCTTAGACATTCTCACTGTTGTGAGGTGAAATCTCAGGGTTGTTTTGATTTGCATTTCCCTCATGACTAAAGATATTTAACATTTCTTTAGGTGTTTTTCAGACATTCGTCATTCCTCAGCTGTGATTCTTTGCTTAGTTCTAAATCCCATTTTTTAATAGTGTTATTTGCCTCCCTGCTGTCTGACATTTTGAGTTCTTTGTATATTTTGGATATAAGCCCTCTATCAGTTGTAGGATTGGTAAAGATCTTTTCCCAATATGTTGGTTGCCGTTTTGTCCTAACAAAAATGTCCTTACAGAAGCTTTGCAGTTTTATGAGACCCCATCTATCCATTCATGATCTTAGAGCATAAGCTATTGATGTTTTCTGCAGGAATTTTCTCCAGTGCTCATGGGTTCGAGATGCTTCCTCACTTTTTCTTCTATCAGTTTGAGTGTATTTGGTTTGCTGTGGAGATCCTTGATCCATGTGGACTTAAGTTTTGTACAGGGTTATAAGCTTGGATCGATCTGCATTCTTCTACATGCTGACCTCCAGTTAAACCAGGACAATTGGCTGAAAATGGTATCTTTTTTCCATTGGAAGGTTTTCTCTCCTTTGTCAAAAATCACATGACCATAGGTGTGTGGGTTCATTTCTGGGTCTTCAATTTTTTTCCACTGGTCTATCCGTCTGTCTCTGAACCAATACCATGCATTTATCACAATTTTATCACTATTTTATCACTATTGCTCTGTAATACTGCTTGAGTTCAGGGAGAGTGATTCCCCTGGAAGTACTTTCAATATTGAGGATAGCTTTAGCTATCCTGGTTTTTTTGTTATTCCAGATGAATTGCAAATTGTTCTGTCTGACTCTCTGAAGAATTGGATTGGTATATTGATGGAGATTGCAGTGAGTCTGTAGACTACTTTTGGTAAAATAGCCATTTTTACTATATTATTCCTGCCAATCCATGAACATGGGAGATCTTTCCATCTCCTGAGATCCTCTTCAATTTCTTTCTTCAGAGGCTTGAAGTTCTTATCATATAGATCTTTTACTTGCTTTGTTAAAGTCACACAGAGGTATTTTATATTATTTGGGACTATTATGAAGTGTGTCGTTTCTCTAATTTCTTTCTTGGCTTGTTTCTCTTTTGTGTAGAGGAGGGCTACTGATTTACTTGAGTTAATTTTATACCGAGCCACTTTGCTGAGGTGTGAATCAGGTTTAGTAGTTCTCTGGTGGAAATTTTGGGATCACTTAAATATACTATCACATCATCTTCAGATAGTGGTATTTTGACTTCTTCTTTTCCAATCTGTACCATTTGATTGCCTTTTGTTGTCTGATTGCTCTGGCTAGAACTTCAAGAACTATATTAAGTAAGTACGGTGAGCATGGGTAGCCTTTTCTAGTTCATGATTTTAGTGGGAATGCTTCAAGTTTCTCTCCATTTAGTTTAATGTTAGCTACTGGTTTGCTGTATGTTGCTTTCACTATGTTTTTGTATGGGCCTTGAATTCCTATTCATTCCAGGACTTTTATCATGAAGGTTGTTGAATTTTGTCAAATGCTTTCTCAGCATCTAATGAAATGATCATCTGGTTTTTATATTTCTGTTTGTTTATATAATGGATTATGTTGATGGTTTTCTGTACATTAAACCATCCTTGCATGCCTGGGATGATGCCTACTTGATCATGGTGGATGATTGTTTTGATGTACTCTTGGATTCAGTTTCCCAGAATTTTATTGAGTATGTTTTCGTCGATATTCATAAGGGAAACTGTTCTGAAGTTCTCTTTCTTTGTTGGGTCTTTGTGTGGTTTATGTACAAGAATAATTGTGGCTTCATAGAAGGAATTCGGTAGCACACCCTATGTTTAGTTTTGTGGAATAGTTTGGATAGTATTGGTATGACGTCTTCCATGAAGTTCTGATAGAATTCTGCACTAAACCCTTATGGACCTGGGCTCTCTTTTGTTGGGAGACCTTTAATGACTGCTTCTATTTCATTAGGAGTTTGGGGTTGTTTAAATGGCTTATCTGTTCCTGATTGAACTTCGGTACCTGGTATCTGTCTAGGAAATTGTCCATTTCCTGAAGATTTTCAAGTTTTGTTGAATATAGGCTTTTGTAGTAGTATCTGATAATTTTTTTTTAATTTCCTCTGATTCTGTAGTTATGTCTTCCTTCTCATTTCTGATTTTGTTAATTTGGACAGACTCTCTGTGTCCTCTCATTGGTCTGGCTAAGGGTTTATCTATCCTGTTGATTTTCTCAAAGAACCAACTTTTGGTCCTGTTGATTCTTTCTATGGTCCTTTTTGTTTCTACTTGGTTGATTTCAGCTCTGAATTTGATCATTTCCTGCCTTCTACTCCTCCTGGGTGTATTTGCTTTTTTGTTCTAGAGCTTTAGGTGTGCTGTCAAGCTGCTGATATATGCTCTCTCTTGTTTTTTTCCGCAGGCACTCAGAGCTATGTGTTTTCCTTTTAGCACAGCTTTCATTGTGTCCCATAAGTTTAGGTATGTTGTACCTTCATTTTCATTAAATTTAAAAAAAAATCTTTAATTTCTTTCTTTATTCCTTCCTTGACTGGGTTATCATTGAGTAGAGCATTGTTCCACCCCCATGTATGGGTAGGCGGTCTTCCATTATTGCTATTGATGACCAGCTTTAGCTGATAGGATACATGGGATTATTTCTATCTTTCTGTATCTATTGAAGCCTGTTTTATGACTGATTATATGGTCAATTTTGGAGAAAATGCCATGAGGTTGTGAGAAGAAAGTATATCATTTCGTTTTAGGATAGAATATACTCTAAATATCTGTTAAGTCCATTTGGTTCATGACTTCTCTTAGTCTGTCTATGTCTCTGTTTACTTTCTGTTCCATGATCTGTCCATTGATGAGAGTGGGGTGTTGAAATCTCCTACTATTATTGTGTGAGGTACAACATGTGCTTTGAGCTTTAGTAAGGTTTCTTTTATGTATGTAGGTGCCCTTGTGTTTGAAGCATAGATATTTAGGATTGAGCGTTCACCATGGTCAATTTTTACTTTGATGAATATCAAGTGACCTTCCTTATCTTTTTTCATGACTTTTAGTTGAAAATCAATTTTATTCGATATTAGAATGGCTACTCCAGCTTGCTTCTTCTGACCATTTGCTTGGAAAGTTGTTTTCCAGCCTTTCACTCTGAGGTAGTGTCTGTCTTTGTCTCTGAGGTGTGTTTCCTGTAGGCAGCAGAATACAGGGTCATCATTGTTTATCCAGTTCATATATCTATGTCTTTTTATTGGGGAGTTGAGTCCGTTGATGTTGAAAGATATTAAGGAATGGTGATTGTTGTTTCCTGTTATATGCATATTTGGATGTGAGATTCTGTTTGTGTGCTTTTCCTCTCTTTGTTTTGTTGCCAAGACAATTAGTTTCTTGCTTTTTCTAAGGTGTAGCTTACCCCCTTACGTTCCGCTTAACATTTATTGTCCTTTGTAAGGCTGGATTTATAGAAAGATATTGTGTAAATTTGTTTTTGTCATGGAATATCTTTGTTTCTCCATCTATATTTTGGTTGTGAGCCTAGCCTTTAACGGCTGAGCCATCTCTCCAGCCCTCTCCATCTATATTAATTGAGAGTTTTGCTGGATACAATAATCTGGGCTGGCATTTGTGCTGTCTTTGGGTCTGTATTACATCTGTCCAGGATCTTCTGGCTTTCATAGTCTCTGGTGAGAAGTCAGGTGTGATTCTGACTTTATATGTTACTTGACCATTATCCCTTACTGATTTTAATATTCTTTCTTTGTTTTGTTCATTTTATGTTTTGACTATTATGTGATGGGAGAAGTCTCTTTTCTGGCACAGTCTATTTGAAGTTCTGTTGACTTCTTGTATGTTTATGGGCATCTCTTTCTTTAGGTAAGGAAGTTTTCTTTTATGATTTTGTTGAAGATACTTACTGGTCCTTGGAGCTGGGAGTCTTCACTCTCTTTTATACCTATCATCCTTAGGTTTGATATTTTCATTGAATCCTGGATTTCCTGTATGTTTTGGACCTGTAGCTTTTTCTGTTTTACATTATCTTTGACAATTGTGTTGGTGATTTCTATGGAATCTTCTGCTCCTGATATTCTCTCTTCTATCTCTTGTATTCTCTTAGTGATGGTCATATCTACGGTACCTTGTCTCTTACTTTTGTTTTATATATCCAGGTTTTTCTCTTTTTGTGCTTTCTTCATTTCTTCTATTTCCATTTTTAATTCCTCCACCTGTTTAATTGTGTTTTCCTGGAATTCTTTCAGGAATTTTTGTGATTCCTCTTTATAAGCTTCTACTTGTTTATTTATGTTTTCCTGTGTTTCTTTAAGGGAGTTCTTTATATCTTTTTTGAAGTCCTCCATCATCATGAACAAATGTGATTTCAAATTTAGATCTTGCTTTACTGGTGTGTTTGCATATTCTGTGTTTGCTTTGGTGGGGAAATTAGGCTCCAATGATGCCCTGTAGTCTTGGTTTCTGTAGCTTGCATTCCTGTGCTTGCCTCTCGCCATCAGGTTGTCTCTCCTATTTCTGACAGTGGCTAGACTGTCCTATAGGCCTGTGTGTCATGAGTGCTGGAGACCTGTTTTCCTGTTTTCTTTCAGCCAGTTATGGGAACAGAGTGTTCTGCTTTCAGGTGTGTAGTCTTTCCTGTCTACTGGTCTTTAATTGTGCCTGTTGACATGTGTCCTGAGTCCACCAGGCAGGTTACTTGGAGAAGAAAAGTTGATCTTACCTGTGGTGCCCTGGCTAAAGTTGCTCCTAGAGTTCTGCTTTTGAGCTCTTAGTGAGGGCAGCAACCAGGAGGGCCTGTGCTGTCCTTTCCTGGGGCACCCGTGCACTGGGGCCCCAGATGGTGTTATATGTTTTCCTCTCGAGTCAGAAATGTGGGCAGAGTGTAGTCTCATCTGACTTCCCAGGCGTGTCTGCCCCTCTGAAGGTTTAGCTCTCCCTCCCATGGGATTTGGGTGCAGGGAACTGTTGTCTAGGTCCCTTCAGGTCTGGGCAGTGTCTGAACCGCAGGGGACCTGCCGCTTGAGTGCCCCTATCTTCCATTTCCCAGAGGCCCTATACAGTTTCCTCTTGGGCCAGTGATGTGGGAAGTGTTGGGCAGTATTGGTGGTCTTTCCTGTTCAGCATTCTCAGAAGTGCCCACCTGTCTAGGCGGTGAGCTCCTAGCAACTGCTTTTAAAACTGTTATTTCACAGTAAGATAGCAGAAGATGGAGTGATCCTGGTGCAGTGGAGAGTAAATGAATGAATCCTTACAGAATCTTTATCTCTATTCTTCTCATTATCTTTCTTTCTTTGTCTCAATAACTCAAACAAATAGTTATTTTCATAAGGAAGGAAAGAACTGGGTATACAAGACTTCTCACATTCATCATAATAAAGAATATCAGAACAATTTATTATAAAAAGGAGCTGGGATCTATCAAAAATAAAGATGCAAATCTACAGTTTGATTGATCAGAGCAATGTGCTTCTGTGTATAGGTGAAATAATGAATCAATTCTTATTAGGTCACAGTATTTTCATCATGTAATGCATATCTGAGCTCAAAATATTAAGCAAGACATGAGCTGACCTGGATTCAGCCATGTGGCTTATAACCTTGAGTGCTTAATGGAATTATTTTCCAAAGCCCAACTTTTCTTGTTTCTTCATATGATCCCTGTACTCCTCATATTTCTCTAACATTTTTGGGTTTCCTCACAGGCTCTCTAAATTCCCTTCTTTGCAATGAGGTACTAGCCTCGGAATCTTCTTATATTCGTATATTCATATTTTTTAAAAATTCTAATAAAGTTTCCATGAACTTTAAAAATTTATGTAAAATATTTCTCCCTCTCTTCATATATATATAATACACAAACAAAACATAGATATGTGAAAACATATATATGTATATACAAATACATATATTTAAAATAAGAGTACAAAATTCTTTATAAAGAACATTTCATACATAAAAAAATAAAATCATACAGAATAGTTAAAAAAGGTCAAAAACCTCAAGTAATTATTAACAGGCATAGATTACAAGGAATTCTGGGTAAATTTACTATAAGCATGGTTTATATTCTTGTTAGTAGGAAATGGTTCTAATTGTATTCTTGATGTTGAGTTTACCAGCTTTAAAGAACCCATAACTAAAGGAATCACAGTGAATCACTTCCTCGTTTCTTAGCATTTGCAGGCTATCAACACATCTCTCAGTATATTGGGCTATTAGCCAAAGTAAGTTTCAGGATATTTGGTTTCCATTTCTCTTCATCTTTTTTTTTTCTTTTTTTCAGAGCTGGGGACCAAACCCAGGGCCTTGCGCTTGCTAGGCAAGTGCTCTACAACTGAGCTAAAAGCTAAATCCCCAACCAGGATATTTGGTTTCTATTCCTATCTCATTTTCCTTGACTTTTCTGATATAATGCCCATTCCTATTTATATCTCCAATAACATGTAGAACCACACAAGGATAAATATTCAGTTCTTCAGAAACCATGTAGCATCATCTGGGTGTCATGAAAATACATGACATTTATGTATATGAGAGGAATTTAGAAAGTTATAAATATCTTATGTGGATGCTTAGGAGAGATGAAAGACTCAGAGGAGATCATCAATGTTGAAGTGTTATAAAGTGAATGAGAACTGGAAGGACCATTAGAGCATGATATGTGACTGAGAATTGCTTCAGTGCCATGGAAAACATTTTATTTTTTCATCTGAGTACTTTCTTGAAGGTACTATCATTCTGATAATATCATCAGAATTGATTAACTTAATCAATTCTGATCAAGTAATAACTAGAGTGGAAGAAGGAAGCAACAGCAGCATTTTCCTACCCCTAAATCTGTATCTACCTGTATGTCACTAGTGTCTATATTAGATATTCAATTGGTAATAATAGAAGGGATATGTAATGTTGTCCTAAACACTCAAAGCAATCAGGAACATGAAAATGCACAATCATGAGCATAGATGATTTGGTTTCCAGGCAGGAATTAACAATTCAGAATGGTAGATGGTAAATTTGCATACATCATCTTCTGTTTTCAAGTTCTAGTATTGTAAAATGGATTCTCATACCACATTAAAACACTTTGAGAAAAGAAAAATAAATTCATGGGGTCAGGTTCATTCTTATCTTTTAAAAATAAAACTGAGACATATACTTCAACTTTGAGTGTCCTCCATTATTAATTTTCACAAGTGTTTTCCAGTAGACGACAAACTGTTCCCTAGTGGAGAGAATTCTTCATACAACTGCATCAAACGTGATTTAGGCTTGATGAAACTTTTCAATGGTTAAGTGACTGCAATATAAGTATCAGGGCCTTATTTAAGATCCCCAGAATCTATGTAAACACAATGTAACAGTACTATCTGCAACCCTAGTAGACCCAGGGACTATGTAAGATCATTGACTAGCTTGACTCAATAAGACATGAGCTGTGTGTTAAGAAAGAGACTGGCTCATCTATTACAGTGAATACAATACGTAAGACACATGAAGTATTAATATTAGTAAATAAGTATATATGCAAATGTTTTCTGATTTTATTTTTCACAAATATTTCGTGCAATTACATAATGGTTTTACAAATAGTATCCTCTTTTCCTTCTATTCCATATCCCCTCTTCTCCCTGCTTCCACAAAGACGTTCCCATTCTCACCCACCTACTCCCACATCAGCACGCTGGCTTTACCCTACATTGTGGAAGTGCCCTTCAGAAGACCAAGGGCTTTTCCTCCTATTGATTCTGGACAATGCCATGTGCTTCAATATATTTTGCTGGAGCCATGGGTCCCTCTATGTGTACTCATTTGGTGGTGTTTTAGTCCCTAGGAACTCCGGTGGCATCTGGTTGGTTGATATTTTGTTCTTCCTATGGGGTAACAAACACCTTCATCTCCTTCAGTATTTTCTCTGAGTCCTTGATTGGACTTTTCTTATTAAGTCTAATGGTTGAGTTTTCTTGTATTTCTTTAAGGTATTTTTGTGTTTCTTTAAGGGCTTCTACTTGTTTACATGGGTTCTCCTGTCTTTCTTTTTTTTTTTACTTTTTCTTTTCCTTTCTTTGTAGAGAGTAATGGTTTATTTTGCCTCTCAGTCCAAGTACACAGACCCCAGGAAAAAAATAACAGAATAACGTCAAGGCAGATGATCCGATTACATTCACAGTCATAAAACACGAAGTAATAATTAATGCTCAACTTACTGTCTTCTTTTTTACTCTCCAAGACCCAAGCAAGGGAATGTTGCTATCCATAGTGTGTATGTCTTTTGAGACTCTTCTTTGCTGAAATGATCAAAATAATCTCCTATTTCTCAGGTTATTAATGATATAAAGAAGTTTCTCCTGTATTTCCTTAGGGGAGTTATTTATGTCCTTCTTAAAGACATCTGTCATCATTATGAGATGTGATTTCTAATCTAAATCTTGCTTTCCACTGTGTTGGAATATCCCGTAGTTGCTGTGGTAGAAGAACTGGATTCTGATAATGCCAAGCAGTGTAGGTTCCTGTTAGTTAGGTTCTTGTGCTTGCCTCTCACCATCTGGTAATCTCTGATGTTGTTGGTCTTGCTGTCTCTGACTGGATATTTTACCTTATGTGGGCCTGTAAGCCTATGAGCCTGTGATCCTAGGCATGTGCAAACTCCCAGGAGACCTGCTCTCTGTGGGCAGGTTTTGAGTCTTATGGGCTGTCAGACAGCCTTATCTCTGGGCTCAGATGGAGACAGGATGTGTCCTGTAACAATCTTCCATGTGGGTCCAGTAACTTGCATACTTCTGGAAGCTGATGGAGACAGGGGTGTACAGTCTTAGGCAGACCTGCGGTTCCTGCCCACCCTGTGCTCTAGGCAGCTTTCTTTTTGGATAGTCAGTGGAGCGAAAGTGGGGTCCTACCTGTGAGCTTAGGTGGAAGGGCCCTTCTGGCAGACCAGCTCTCTGCCAGCAGGTTTTGTATCCAAAGGCTGTGGACAGCCTCATCTCTGGGTGCAGATGCAGTTATACACAAATGTTTATATAGTTCCACCACATTGAATTATATGATTTAATTTTACAAATCCATAGGGGCACAGAATATACGTTTTCCCTTCGGCATCCTCAGATAATGTATAATTCTTAAAATTTAAAAATAGAATCGGCATGCATATTTATATATAACACAGGTGTGATATATACCAAATGGGATGTGCTATCTAGCATATTAGTTCTGTGCATACCTCTGTTGATATTTTCTCTCAGAGAACATTAGTTTTATATTCTCCTATCCAGAAGTGAGATGATTCTTTTTCTTTAAAGGTTTAAAACAACAGATCTTATACAAAGTCAACCCTATGAGTGATTTTTTGAGCTATAGATAGGATAGTAACAAAGGCCTGGCTGTGATTTTTGTGAATGTTAGTCATCCACATGATTCAGTTAGATGTTACTGTAACGTTGCTGTTATAACTACAGGGCATATCTTCCTTGAGATGGAAGATTATTCACTATATTTCAGTCTTCTTACATAGAAAGTAAGAGTCTTCATTTATACAGGAGGAACTGCAAGTGCCTATGAAACGTGGATATCATCACAGAGAATAGAACATACTTGACACAGACTTGTTGATAAGAGCCTCAGGGTTCTTTGCATTTGATTCCATTTACCCGCATTGCAGTTGTTCTCAGACAAAAACTCAAGAGGATTGGGAGTACCTTTATTGAGCAAAGCATAGGTTTTTCATGGGAGGCTTACAATGGTTCATTTAAAAGAAGTGTGTGAAAAGTAAAAGGAAGACAATTGTTCAGGTGTACATAACTGGACTGCATATCTCTGCGACTCCTGGCATCCAGACTGAAGGGTGATTCCATATTAGAGTTCCAGAACTATAATCAATGTCTGCAAGTGGTGGGTAACAGTCCAGTCAGGCTCAGAGTCTCATTCAGTATAACAATTGAATCTTACAGCATTCATATTTTGCTCATAATAATCAGGATACAGTTGAAAGTAACATATTTCTCTCTAAAAATGGAAAGAAATATAGATCGTTAGGGATATTAAAATTAAAAAGAGTATAATAATCCTGCTAAGTGAAATGGAAATGGTAACCATGTAAATGACACACTGGTCATCCCAGTGTCCTTGGGTCCCTGGATATTCAGCATAACTCTTCAGTGGACTATGTCATTGACAAAATTGTCTAAAGTTCACAAGATTTTATGTGAACAATCAAGAACTCATGAGATCCTGAATCCTGTTACACAACATGAGTCCCCAGGATCAGGGCCCATCTAGTTCTAGACCTTGACAATCATTAAGCATGGCACATGGAAAAAAATCAAAGAAGGGAATATTGATGTGAAAATAAGGTATGATACAAATATTGGAGAAGATAAGTGCTGCCACCCACAGTATCAGAGGAATCCAATGTGTAAGACAGCATCTGGCAGTTGAAACAGGAGTTCAACAAGAGGGATTAAAGTCATGAACATATGGCAGATCTTTTAGATGCACGGGACCAACCATGTAGGAAAGGTGATGGCAAGCAAGTAGGTTTTCTGGAGATGGCCCACCATTTTGCATAGCTGTGATTGGTGTGCTCTGAAAGGCATGGATCAATCCCAAAATAGCTTCTCACTTCTGATATTGCTTTCCTGCCACTATTACTGCTTAATAATTTCTGGGCATCATCTCACAATATTGAGCACAGATTCTTCATATCAATATGAAAACATTTTATGTAGTAGTGCTGTTTGAAGACTTCTTAGAATTTAATGAAAATGAAGGTACAACTTACCCTAACTTATGGGACACAATGAAAACTGTGCTAAGAGGAAAACTCATAGCTCTGACTGCCTGCAGAAAGAAACAGGAGAGAGCATATATCAGCAGCTTGACAGCACACCTAAAAGCTCTAGAACAAAATGAACCAAATATACCCAGGAGTAGTAGAAGGCAGGAAATAAACAAACTCAGAGCTGAAATCAACCAAGTAGAAACAAAGCAATCCCACTAAAATCAGGGACTAGACAAGGCTGCCCACTCTTTCCCTACTTATTCAATATAGTTCTTGAAGTTCTAGCCAGAGCAATCAGACAACAAAAGGAGATCAAGGGGATAAAGATTGGAAAAGAAGAAGTGAAAATGTCAATATTTGCAGATGATATGATAGTATATTTAAGTGATCCCAAAAGTTCCACCAGAGAACTACTAAACCTGATAAACTCCTTCAGCAAAGTGGCTAGGTATAAAATTAACTCAAATAAATGGATAACCATTTCTCTGAACAAAAGAGAAACAAGCTGAGAAAGAAATGAGGGAAATGACATCCTTCATAATTGCCCCAAATAGTATAAAGTACCTAGGTGTGACTTTAGCCAAGCAAGTAAAAGATCTGTATGATAAGAAATTCAAGTCTCTGCAGAAAGAAATTGAAGAAGACCTCAGAATATGGAAAGATCTCTCATGCTCCTGGATTGGCAGGGTTAACATAGTAAGAATGGCCATTTTACCATAAGCAATCTACAGATTCAATGCCATCCCCATCAAAATACCAATCCAATTCTTCAGAGAGTCAGACAGAACAATTTGCAAATTCATCTGGAATAACAAAAAACCCAGGATAGCTAAAGCTATCCTCAACAATAAAAGGACTTCAGGGGGAATCACTATCCCTGAACTCAAGCAGTATTACAGAGCAATAGTGATAAAAACTGCATGGTATTGGTACAGAGACAGACAGATAGACCAATGGAATAGAACTGAAGACACAGAAATGAACCCACACACCTATGGTCACTTGATTTTTGACAAAGGATCCAAAACCATCCAATGGAAAAAAGGTAGCATTTTCAGCAAATAGTCCTGGTTTAACTGGAGGTCAGCATGTAGAAGAATGCAGGTTGATTCATGCTTATCACCCTGTACAAAGCTTAAGACCAAGTGGATCAAGGACCTCCACATCAAACCAGATACACTCAAACTAATAGAAGAAAAAGTGGGGAAGCATCTCGAACTCATGGGCACTGGAGAAAATTTCCTGAAGAAAACCCCAGTGGCTTATGCTCTAAGTTCAAGAATAGACAAATGGGTTCTCATAAAACTGCAAAGATTCTGTAAGGCAAAGGACAGTAGTTAGGACAAACGGCAACCAATGGATTGGGAAAAGATCTTTACCAATCCTGCAACAGATAGAGAGCTAATATCCAAAATATACAAAGAACTCAAGAAGTTAGACTGCAGGAAGACACATAATCCCATAAAAAATGGGATTCAGAGCTAAACAAAGAATTCACAGCTGAGGAATGCTGAATGGCTGAGAAACACCTAAAGAAATGTTCAACATCTTTAGTCATAAGGGAAATGCAAATCAAAACAACCCTGAGATTTCACCTCAAACCAGTGAGGATGGCTAAGATCCAAAACTCAGGTGACAGCAAATGCTGGCGAGGATGTGGAGAAAGAAGAATGCTCCACCATTGTTGGTGGGATTGCAGACTGGCACAACCATTCTGGAAATCAGTCAGGAGGTTCCTCACAAAGTTGGACATTGAACTACCTGAGGACATAGCTATACCACTCTTGGGCATATACCCAAAAGTGGCCCCAACATATAACAAAGATAGGTGCTCCGCTATGTTCATAACATCCTTATTTATAATAGCCAGATGCTGGAAAGAACCCAGATGCCCTTCAACAGAGGAATGGATACAGAAAATGTGGTGCATCTACACAATAGAATATTACTCAGCTATCAGAAACAATGACTTTATGAAATTTATAGGCAAATGGATGGAATTGGAAAATATCATCCTGAGTGTGGTAACCTAATCATAGAAAAAACACATGGTATACACTCATTGATAAGTGGCTATTAGCCCAAATGCTTGAATTAACCTAGATGCACAGAACACATGAAGCTCAGGAACGATGACCAAAATGCGAATGCTTCACCCCTTAAGACTGAACTCCCAGTGAACTAGATTGTTGGGGGGAGGGCGGCAATGGGGGGAGGATGGGGAGGGGGACACCCATAGTGAAGGGGAGGGAGAGGGATTAGGGGGATGTTAGCCCAGAGACCGGGAAAGGGAATAACACTTGAAATGTATATAAGAAGTACTCAAGTTAATAATAATAATAATAATAATAATAATAATAATAATAATAATAATAATAAAAAGGGAACAAGAATACCCTTGGGAGAGAATAGGGAGGCGTAGTTTAGAAGAGAGGCAGAAGGATCACCCATTCAGAGCCTGCCCCACATTTGGCCCATACACATACAGTCAGGGAACTAGATAAGATGGATGAAGCAAAGAAGTGCAGGCTGACTGGAACCGCACTCTCCCAATCTCTCCTGAGAGACACAGCCAGAATACAGCAAATACATAGGCGAATGCCAGCAGCAAACCACTGAACTGAGAACGGGACCCTCTTGAAGGAATCAGAGAAAGGACTGGAAGAGCTTGAAGGGGCTGGGGACCCCATATGAACAACAATACCAACCAACCAGAGCTTCCAAGGACTAAGCCACTACCCAAAGACTGGACTGACCCTAGGCTCCAACCTCATACGTAGCAATGAATAGCCTAGTAAAGAGCACCAGTGGAAGGAGAAGCCCTTGTTTCTGCCAAGACTGATCCATGAGTTAACGTGATTGTTGTGGGGAGGATGGGTAGGAGAAGCCCATATATAAGGGGAGGAGGAAGGGTTAGGGGGATGTTGGCCCAGAAACCTGGAAGGGGAATAACAATCGAAATGTAAATAAGAAATACTCAAGTTAATAAAGATTAAAAAATAATAGTGCTTTTTAGATGAATTAATGACTATAGAATTCTTGATTCGATTCAATAATTTTAGATAGAAATTTAAGGAGAAGGTTTTATTTTCCCAGAAAGATGTAATAAAGTTAAAATCAAGAACAGTACATGCACCTCCTCATAGAATAATGAATGAATTATAATGAATGAAATGAGCTTTAAAGATTCAAGTAAGATGAGAAAGAAATTTGAGACATACCTTAGATCAATGAAAGACATTAATTCTAGGTAGTATCCAGGCATGATGCTAACAGTGTGCACTGGAATTTAGCAAGGACATGTGAAACTGTTGTTTTAAACTTATAATGAGTTTATAGAGTGAAACACTACTTTGACCTGACTATCTACAACCTTCCATAACTCCTTTTTTTGAAATTTCATCTGTGAGGTATATTCTAAAAAGCTAAAAAATACTCAGAGAAAAATAAAATGTAATGTGTAGTTGTAGTGGGATATTCTCTATTCACACAATGTTTATATTTACTTTTTATATAGTATATATGTATATCTGTCTGTCTGTGTGTATGTACATACATATGTATGCTTAATAATATTTATTATTAAAATGTATGTCTATATGTATACATGTGCACTTTTGAAGTTGAGTGGTTGTCATCAGCCAAATTTGTGTGTGTGTGAGTGTGTGAGTGTGTGTGTGTGTGTGTGAGTGTGTGTGTGTGTGTGTGTGTGTGTGGTGTATGCTTGACTTTAATTTTACACTTTTTCATTTTCTATGATTCACAAAAGGTTAATGAATTCCTAGGCTCTTACCTGTGTATCAAGAAATCCCCAAGTAAAAGCAGCCAAGTAACTAAGTTTCTTTTCCCAATACTCTCCTAACATCAGCAATCAAAAGTCAGAAACCATTAGCTTCTGGAACCAGAACAGTAAGAGATAGTTAAAGGCCAGAGGTCATGAACCTTTGGTCTGCTTATAACCACCACACCTCAGTACCTGAATGACTGTGTGGGGCTTTTAAAAGTAAACCTTGTAAATGATGGTGAGGTTGGGAATAAGAGACTCTCTTCTGACAAGCAACCATATCCACAACACTTTATTCTGTCAATGAGCAAAAATTCAATCATACCCTTGGAAGTAAAGTTCCCAGCAAATGGAGAATAATAATTGTTATGGACTTTTCCTCCTCATCTGTGCACAGTGCTACTTTAGAGGAATTGATGCACTCAACAAGTGTATCTATTTTTCTTATTGATCATCCCCACTTTCTCTCTATAAAAGTTTGCACATGATCTTTTCCTGTGCACTTCATTTATATTACCTTGCTGCAAGCATAAAATACTAGCACAAAACCCTTCTCAGATATTATACACCGGTCCTATTTTTCACAAGGTTTTTTCAGCAAGAGGGGTCACTTAGTGTTCATACCTTCAGTTCTTCTGTTTGTTCTTGGAAGGGACATTTGCCCAGATTAGACAGGAACTTCCTGCATCTGATTCTTCCAGGCAATGATATATAGTACATTGTTTCTCCAGGAGTCCGCTTTAGAAAAGGAACAGGATTAATTGTATCACTTCTCATTGGTAAGTTTCTCTTTGTAGTAGCTCTTTGAAATGGAAATAATTATTTTTTATCATTTATTTCAGCATTCTTTAGCTGCATGGATTATTCCTCACACAACAAATAAAACTTATCTTCATAGAAATTGTTTCCCACCTTACTGGTTGTTTGATTATGAGCATCTTTCATGAGTTGTCTTGTGCTAATAAGAAGAAGGAAACATGACAAAAGAGAAGAATAAAATCCATTCAGTGGAATTAGGAATGAAAGGATTATATCTGTGAGTTATAGTGTTGCCAGAAACAACTCTATACATATGGAAAATTTAAGGGGCAGCACTGGATACCTTTGGCCTGTTTGGGGCTCTTTTCTTTCATGGCCACACGGAAAGCTGCTGAAGCTCAGGTTAATTAATTATCATCTCCAAAGGAAGTGTCGTTGAAAAGGGTCCTCTAATCCAGAGAGGAACACCAACTTACAGAAGGTTTTCTGCTCAGTATGAAGAGTTCAATGGAAAACACTTCAAAATTCAAGTTTATGATTTGTGCACATACCCTTACTCTAACCCACAAGTTCTTGTATATTTATCCCCAGCTCTATCCCTTCATAAATAACTACATTTCTACACATTTCTCTCCAATACTCACATTTTCTCAAAATATCCATATATCTATACCAATGCATGAGCATAGTACCTCTGCCACCCTGCCCAACTTCTCAGGAGACAAGGCATTACCAAATACACACCTTTATGGCATAGAATTCCCTCTCTAAATGACATTGGTGGAAGTCAGACTCAGTCTTTTTACATGTGGTTTTAACCATTTCAATTTCTCCAATTTCCTATGAAGAAAGGAGCACAATTGTTTTGTAGTTCTGTATTTTTATTTACATGTATGCTTTAATTTACTTTTGTAGCTAACACTTTTATTTTGGATCCATGTCAATATTATTGCCATCTGAACACACACACAAACTACTTCCAACAGAATGATTTTCAGGACCTTTTTCTGTGTACATCTTTACTCTAAGAAATAGAAGAAATAAGACATCAACGTTGGAAGTCTGTGACTAACATTTTTCAATATTGTTAATAAGGTAGAACCAGCCTGGAATAGAAACCAAAAGGACAGGTAAGAACCATTCCCAATACATGATCTGCTCTGAGAAGAAGGGAGGCTTTAGAATGCAGCATGAATTGAATGATCCTATTAATTTCAGGATAAAAGGTAGTCACACTTTGCACCTCTAACAAGGTTTCAGGTTGGTTTGTTCACCTAATGATCACCATTAATACCTACATTTAACACAGAGCATCCCTTTCATTTGGTTTCTAATTATAGTTCCTTCAGTGGACAGGAGAATTTGGAATGCTACACACAAGGGGAAACTTCATCACAAATAAATAGAGCCTGTGAGTGTCTCAATTCTAAATTTGATCATTGATACTAACATATCTCATGGCATTTTAGTCACTTGTGCAGTTAACAAATTGGCACTTACATATTCATTGCGGAGGGAATCTCAGATACATTTCCTGGAAGAAACCAAGCTAAAATAATAGAATTTGTCCTTTGAAACCATGAGTAAGGACAATTTTCCCTGGAATGATGCTTATCCTGTGTCTACATTTCGACTCAGGTATACACTGAACAATAGGCATCTTTGTTATGTGTTTGGATTGCACATTTTCCTTTTTTGTAATTTTATAATTTTAACATTTACTCAGGTTTTTGGAAAGTCTAGTATTTGTGCCTTGACTAACAAATTGGCTGAGTGTAGTATGTTTCAGGGGTTGACTCTACATTGCTGAATGATATAGCGTACAAGGTGGTCATCCTTCACAGTTGGTTACTAGTTGCATCGGTCATAGGTCCTAATGTTTTTTTTTTTTTTTTTTCTGCAAAATTAGGACTCTAGTTCCTAAGTGCTGCTCCAGGATCATTCCAAGGTCACTAGAAAAAAGGATGTATAATCTCCAGGTTAATTTGAAAATACAAGCCTACAAATTCCATGCTGGGAATTGCTCAGATGACTTTACCTGTCCTTTAGAGGTCTCCATACAATTTGAAATTTGGCTCATTGTGCATGGTTAATTATTATTATTTTTTGGATGTAATAAGCAAAGGCGAGGTTTATTACGGAGATCTATTACGGGGATCTCCAGGCTGACACATATCCCGTGCAGGAGACAGAGGTATCTACCTGGACTTTTAGAAGCAATGGATTTTTATAGGGTGAGGAACAGGGGGATGGGGAGAGTCGGCTCGGCTGTAAGTGATTGGCTCATTCAAACATAGCAGTGAGATTACAGCACAGCAGAAGAGTACGTGCTGACTGGGGCATTCGATTTTAGAAGCCAGGGGCTTATCAGGGTTTGAAGGACATCTGGTTAAAGTGTGGCTCTGAGTAAGCTTGGGGAGGTGCCCTCCTGTCAAATGGTTTGGTTTATGAGTCAGTCGAAATAACTCGGGCTGGTTCCTGCATTCCTTTTCTTTATCTTTATGGTCTGTTAGTCCGGGTGAGGCTGCCTGGACTTGTGTTTCACAGTGTTTAGCCCTGAGTCTGTGAATTTTGAAACTTATTCTTTTAACTTCATATTTTTGAAACTTAAATCTGTATAATTTTCCTTTCATTCTCCTCTTCTTCTACTAAGTAATTCTAATCTTAGAATTTTGATATCAAGTCTCGTATTTGGTCTCACCAGTTGTCCTAACTGACTGGTACTGTTGTCTCAGAACCATCAACTGAACAGTACCCACGCGATTTTTAACAAAAGCAATTAACCTGTTTGTCATGCAGGGGCCAAAAACTAAAACCAAGAAAATTATTAGTAATGGGCCAGCCATAGCAGAGAGTAGGGTAGTCATCCTAGGAGACCGAGTGAACCAAGACTCAAACCAACCTTGTTAAGTGTCTCTATCTTTTTGTAGGAGTCAAGCCTATTCCCACACCTATCCCAATGGAACCCAGGGCAAACATGTTGAGTGTCCCTCTAGGTCCCAGCTCTCAGCCCCAACAGCTAGTATGCGGCTGGTGAGGGCTGAGAATTGACGGCTGTCAGAGTGGTCAGCAGCACCAGGTACGATCCTTTCTAGTGAGGCTCAAGTGTCTGGGCTCTGTGTCATCGTATGTAGCTGAGTCTCCGACCTGGAACTGATGAGATGTCTCAGGGGTCCCTGGGGTATAGGCTGTTGCCAGCTGTGACCAGACTTCTTTCTGTATCACCTGTAGGTCTTTTAGCCTGGCATACAAATCATTATTACTATGACATGTTGGTTCAATAACATCATCTAATACAGCTGAGGCCCCATATAAGATCTCAAAGGGGGTAAGGCTGAATCTGGAAGGGATATTTCTTGCTCTGAAGAGAGCAAGAGGGAAGGAGTGCCACCCAGTCTGCCCCAGTCTCCATGGTCAATTTGGTCAGGGTCTCTTTATAGTTTTATTTATTTACTCTACCTGTCCTGAACTTTGAGGTCTGTAGAAACAATGTAATTTCCAATCGACCTCTAAATACTTGGCCACACCCTGGCTTACCTTGGCAACGAAAGTCGGGCCGTTGTCTGACCAGATTACCTTGGGCACTCCAGACCTGGGGAAGATTTCTTCCAGTATCTTCTTGATGACTGCCGAGGCCATCTCTTGCTTGGTGAGGAAGGCTTCTATCTATTCCTAAGAAAGTATCTACAAGCACTAGGAGATACTTGAGATCATATTTTCCTGGTTTTATCTCAGTGAAGTTCACTTCGACTTTTCACTAAACTCTCTAGGTCTCTTTGCCCTGTTTGCTTGCTACGCATTCACTTATTGACATACCTTATACTTTTTACTGTCTCTCTGCCTAAAATCTTAAAGTCTATTACATACACCTTAACTATTTGGACAAACTTTTTTTTTATTAACTTGAGTATTTCTTATATACATTTCGAGTGTTATTCCCTTTCCCGGTATCTGGGCAAACATCCCCCTCCCCCCTCCCCTTCCTTATGGATGTTCCCCTCCCAACCCTCCCCCCATTGCCGCCCTCCCCCCAACAGTCTAGTTCACTGGGGGTTCAGTCTTAGCAGGACCCAGGGCTTCCCCTTCCACTGGTGCTCTTACTAGGATATTCATTGCTACCTATGGGGTCAGAGTCCAGGGTCAGTCCATGTATAGTCGTTAGGTAGTGGCTTAGTCCCTGGAAGCTCTGGTTGCTTGGCATTGTTGTACATATGGGGTCTTGAGCCCCTTCAAGCTCTTCCAGTTCTTTCTCTGATTCCTTCAACGGGGGTCCTATTCTCAGTTCAGTGGTTTGCTGCTGGCATTCGCCTCTGTATTTGCTGTTTTCTGGCTGTGTCTCTCAGGAGCGATCTACATCCGGCTCCTGTCGGTCTGCACTTCTTTGCTTCATCCATCTTGTCTAATTGGGTGGCTGTATATGTATGGGCCACATGTGGGGCAGGCTCTGAATGGGTGTTCCTTCAGTCTCTGTTTTAATCTTTGCCTCTCTCTTCCCTGCCAAGGGTATTCTTGTTCCCCTTTTAAAGAAGGAGTGAAGCATTCACATTTTGATCATCCGTCTTGAGTTTCATCTGTTCTAGGCATCTAGGGTAATTCAAGCATTTGGGCAAATAGCCACTTATCAATGAGTGCATACCATGTGTGTTTTTCTGTGATTGGGTTACCTCACTCAGGATGATATTTTCCAGTTCCGACCATTTGCCTACGAATTTCATAAAGTCATTGTTTTTGATAGCTGAGTAATATTCCATTGTGTAGATGTACCACAATTTCTGTATCCATTCCTCTGTTGAAGGGCATCTGGGTTCTTTCCAGCTTCTGGCTATTATAAATAAGGCTGCAATGAACATAGTGGAGCACGTGTCTTTTTTATATGTTGGGGCATCTTTTGGGTATATGCCCAAGAGAGGTATAGCTGGATCCTCAGGCAGTTCAATGTCCAATTTTCTGAGGAACCTCCAGACTGATTTCCAGAATGGTTGTACCAGTCTGCAATCCCAACAACAATGGAGGAGTGTTCCTCTTTCTCCGCATCCTGACCAGCATCTGCTGTCACCTGAGTTTTTGATCTTACCCATTCTCACGGGTGTGAGGTGAAATCTCAGGGTTGTTTTGATTTGCATTTCCCTTATGACTAAAGATGTTGAACATTTCTTTCGGTGTTTCTCAGCCATTCAACATTCCTCAACTGTGAATTCTTTGTTTAGGTCTGAACTCCATTTTTTAATAGGGTTATTTGACTCCCTGCGGTCTAACTTCTTGAGTTCTTTGTATATTTTGGATATAAGCCCTCTATCTGTTGTAGGATTGGTAAAGATCTTATCCGAACAGTTGGTTGACGTTTTGTCCTAACCACAGTGTCCTTTGCCTTACAGAAGCTTTGCAGTTTTATGAGATCCCATTTGTCGATTCTTGATCTTAGAGCGTAAGCCATTGGTGTTTTGTTTAGGAAATTTTTTCCAGTGCCCATGTGTTCCAGATGCTGCCCTAGTTTTTCTTCTATTAGTTTGAGTGTGTCTGGTTTGATGTGGAGGTCCTTGATCCACTTGGACTTAAGCTTTGTACAGGGTGATAAGCATGGATCGATCTGCATTCTTCTACATGTTGACCTCCAGTTGAACCAGCACCATTTGCTGAAAATGCTATCTTTTTTCCATTGGATGGTTTCAGCTCCTTTGTCAAAAATCAAGTGACCATAGGTGTGTGGGTTCATTTCTGGGTCTTCAATTCTATTCCATTGGTCTATCTGTCTGTCTCTGTACCAATACCATGCAGTTTTTATCACTATTGCTCTGTAATTCTGCTTGAGTTCAGGGATAGTGATTCCCCCTGAAGTCCTTTTATTGTTGAGGATAGCTTTAGCTATCCTGGGTTTTTTGTTATTCCAGATGAATTTGCAAATTCTTCTGTCTAACTCTTTGAAGAATTGGATTGGTATTTTGATGGGGATTGCATTGAATCTGTAGATCGCTTTTGGTAAAATTGCCGTTTTTACTATATTAATCCTGCCAATCCATGAGCATGGGAGATCTTTCCATCTTCTGAGGTCTTCTTCAATTTCCTTCTTCATTGTCTTGAAGTTCTTATTGTACAGATCTTTTACTTGCTTTGTTAAAGTCACTCTGAGGTACTTTATATTATTTGGGTCTATTATGAAGGGTGTCATTTTGGACAAACTTTTTATCTAAGTGAGTCCATTTCTGTATTTGGCAAAGTGAGTCTTTTTTTTTTGTTCTCTGGGGAGTATAGCTTTCCCCTCAAGTGTGCCATTGTCTTTTTTTTTTTCATTTAAGCAATTTTGCCTTTTCTTCTGTCGTACATTATAAGTGAGGCCATCCCTTAGTCCAATCCCAGTTCCCAGTGGCTGTCTCCTGCAGGCCTGTAACCAGGATAGGCTCCTGCATAGCCATTTCTTGAGCCACTTGATCTGCTTTGTTACTGCCCCATGTCACTGAATCTCTTCCCTCCTGATATCCTGAGCAATGAATAATACTCACGGTTGTTGGCTTCATCAGGTCATCCAAGAGATGGTAAAGACATCTGCGGCACTTATGTGCTGGGGGGTTGGGGTTCTGCCATTCCAGATGACATTGTGTTGTCCACCATGGCAGCACCCACTTATCTCTGACCTTCATGAAGAGAACTGTTTCCGTCTGTGAACAAGGTCCTCGGCTTTCAGCAGGGGTCAATCAGCCAGTCGCAGAGGTCTTTCTTCCACCTATGGGCTTCTGCCAGTACTTGACACTCGTTCTATGGTGGCTCCAGGTCTGGATTGGGCAGCACGGTGACCAGATTGCCCCCAACCAGTGGAGAATCTAGTCCATGGCAGCTGACCAGTGGTCCCATCCTCTGGGACATTTTATTCAAAGGCAAAACATCAGCCACTCTATCACAGTTTAAGTCCTGGAATGGGTGATAATTGTTAGTGCCCGGCTGGCAGGAGTGACGTGTTCCAGGCAGAACAGCACTAAGCCACACATCTCCCAGCATCAGGTACTGGTGCACTGAGACAGGTCTTAAGCTCCACATACACAGTCTGCAGATATGCATACACATGGCCTCACCCAGCCAATTCAGCCCACACAAGCCATTTTGGAGAGCAAATTTCTTATGAGCAAGGGATAGGGGCAGTCAGGGATGACCATGAACTAGTGGGTTACCCGGCCCACGCCAAGGTCCACTGTTCTTCGGGCAGTTCATAAGTATCATTTGTTGTTGGTAGTCCCCTGTACTCATGGTCTTTTGCTGGACACTAGTCCATTTGGACATAGGAGCACAGAGTGTTAGGCCCTCTGCATTCACAAAACAACTGGGCAGGCTTTCCTTCCATCTTTGTGCATAGTCAGCACTCTAGGACCAAGTGGCTTGCCTTTGGAGTCACTGGAGAGGCCCCTCTTGTTCTTCCTGTGGCAGTCCTTGACCCAGTGTACTTTTTCTTTGCATTAGGCACACTGATCTTTAGCCAGGAATTCTCTTCTCTACTGTCTTCCTAGGTTCCCTAACTACTGTGGCCAGTATATGTTCCTCTCTTGTCTTTTATCTCTATTTATCTCTCTAACTTCCTCTTCTTTTTGTCTCTTTTCCATAGCTTCCTGTTCTTTTCATCTTACTTCTTTCTCTTTCTCAGTCTCTCTGTTCAAATTTACTTTCTCAGTAACTTATATTAACTCTCAGCAACTTAGCTTAACCCTTTAAATTTCTGTAACTTTCTCTTCATATACTTTCCTTATCTTAGCCAGATTGGTGGGGCTTTTTCCAGCCCCTTGGAGATCCACCCTTGGAGCCTGGGGGCAGACCCGGAGCACTCCCTACCTTCAGGGGTATTGAAGTCAACAGTCAGGAGTGAGGGCCTTCCATCCATGTCTGGAACATTCTTTCTGGCCTCTAGTAGGATTTTGTCTTTCCTCAGTGGTAAAGAAGACCTGTAACAGTTCTCAAGTGGGATGGTGAGAAAACAAGAAGGGAATCTAGAGAATAGAGGTCCACTGAAGAGGACAAATAGCATTTAGTCACACCGCTAAACTAGGAGGCCTTTTTTGGACAAAAAGGCCATTGTAAATATAAGCACAAGCTTTGTCTATGAAACAGAAAGGCGAGCAGAGGGGCAGCCTATCTGTTACCGGCTGCCTCTCTGGACTTAGATTTTCCCTTAAGGAGTACCTCTCTTCAGTGTCAGCTTGGTGGCTTTGCCTCTCAAGTAAACCAGCCTCCAAATGACACTAGGCTTCTAGTAACAACTAATAACAAAAGGATGGAGGGATGGTTAGAAACTGGGTGCTAGATACTAAGCAGCTGACAAAAGAATTGTAACCAGTTCACCTGGGGCTTCCTGTCTCTTACATCTAATAAAGAGATTGTTAATACTATAGTACCAACCTTTAATAAAAAAAAACAAAACTATAGCTCTCCCCGTGTCTCTGAATACCAGGACTACAGTAGTAGTCCTTCACCAAGCTGTCTCACTTGGCTAAAGGCCCATGGAAAAGAAAACATTAATCCTGACCTTGGCCACAGCCAAAGCCTGAATTCTAAATTTTGACTAGCAAAACAAAGTTCTTCACAGTTTGTTGTAGATTCTTTTTGAAACTATTTTAGGGGCTTCTCTGCTCCCCAACCTGGGGCATCTCTCCTTGGGGAGGAGGCTCAAGAGAGAAAGATAAAACTCCTGGCAGAAAACAAATTCTCTCAAGCAAATTATTTTCAGCTTTTAACTTAAGCGCCAAGAGGACCAAGTAAAACTCTTTGACAAACAAAGCAAACAGTTCCATGATTTCAAACACAGTCGTCAGTCCAAGATTTTAAACACAGTCGTCAGTCCAAATTCAAAAACGAAACAAAAGCCAAAAAGACACTCGACAATACCACAGAAAACAAACCAGACAAACAAGTCCAAGACAAAGCATCCTATAACCAATTTCCACAGATGCCTGGTACCTTCAGTACCTGGCCCAAACTGCAGTTTAACCTTAGCCACTTCTGGGATGAGATGGACCATCTGATTCCACCTCCCAAGAGGATTCCAGAGTGTCCTCTTTCCCTAACGTCCTTCCAATGGTCCACCATCAAAGACAAAGGGGTTGTCACAGTCTGCCCCATGGCAAAGAAAAAGAACACCAAACACAGAAACAGAATACAGACAACAGACACTAACACGTCCAAGCACACTTGTCCGCACCTATACTTAAATAGGCAGCCGAACGCGACCTCCGACGGAGTGGGATTCCTCATCCACTCCCGCCTAGGTAAAAGGAGCACTCCATTTCCTTTGTTTCAGAAAACCACAGTCAGGTCCTCCTGACTGCCCACAGTCGGGCTCTCCCAACTGCTCTCCTCCCATGGAACGTCTTCCAGGGGCTTCAGCTTGCGGGAGCCAGATGATCCTCACAGACCTCAAAGGCAGCTGCACCGAGTAGGGATACACATCCACTCTCCTAGCACAGGGCAGGAATACACATCTACCCTCTTAGCACAGGGCAGGAATACCCATCCACCCTCTTAGCACAGGGCAGGAATACCCATCCATCCTCTTAACACTGACTGGTACTAAGACACACACATATACACACACAGCAGAACCAAAACAGACAGACACAGATTGACCAATGCGGCACTGCTCACACACAAACACTCAGACAAACATCCAACTCACCTCCAAGGGGTCTTCAGAGTCTGGGGTGGTCGCGAAGATCCCGGACGAGCTCCCAAATGAAAGATCCTAGCTCGAGTCTCAGGATGGTGCGCCCCAGAAAACACCAATCCCGGACGAGTCCCCAAATGAAAGATCCCCGAAGAGAGACCCTTATTCAAGTCTTGGGAAATCGTGGACCCCAGACACAGAGAGACCATTTTGGATATAATAAGCAAAGACGAGGTTTATTATGGAGATCTATTATGGGGATCTCCGGGCCGACACGTATCCTGCGCAGGAGACAGAGGTGTCGACCGCATGGTGAATTTTTATAAAGCGCACACATGCACCTTTTGAAATATACCCTTAAGTTCTTTTTCTGTAGGTTCTCACCTAGCACATTTAACATCGTTTTTTGTGTCTTGCCATTGTCAATCAACTTTTTTGGGTTAATAGCATCTGCATCTAGCCTAGAAGAAATGGCCATTTTCCACTGTGGAATAGAATCTTACTCAATATCTATATTAGAAAACTTTCTCAGGTTCTGTATGTAAAGCACAGCTGAACAGAGAATGTGGGAGCCATAGTCTGCCCTGGTTGTCGATGTCAGTGGTCATATACAAGAAGGAAATAAGTATGATATTATCAGAGCAAGTACAATGACTCTTCATTTTCCAGAAAGAAATATTTACTATATAGAAAATTCCATAGTTTGCTGAAGTACACAAATAGTTATTATCATGAGATTTGGAAAAAAAATATTGACATAAACCCACATACCAGAAGCCCCTTGCACTACATGACAGTGAGGAGGATGAAGCAAACATGGCCACATGTAACACTGGACAGAAAGGAGGCAGGATCAACAAGGATGCTGTGAACTCATAATGAGTAGTATGAGGGAAACTTCATTTCCCATAATAATAATTAGAATTAGGCTATCTAGAGATTGCAGTAAGGAAAGATGCAATTAATAAGGCAGAAATACCAAGTTTGTTCCTGTTCTCCCATCAATGTAAAAAGATATTTAATTAACCAAAGGCATCTATGACTTCCATATATACAGTGACAAACTGGCTCCAAACAATACACATGTACAGACACACACACACTCGCGTGCGCATGCAGAAAGACGCACACACACACACACACACACACACACATACACACACACACACACACACATAACTGAAATACTTGAAAGAGTATGAAAACATTCCTTCTTCAATAATAAATGTTTGTGTTTCTGTTTGTCCTATTGTATGGTCCTTCATTAAACAGTGTACATTTCCATCTGGTGTTTAATGTCATTTAGCCAAATTAGAGGACACCTTATGTTAACTGTGAAATAGAAAAATATTGTTTCCTATTTACTTCCAGCAAATTTAAACAGAATAAGATGTAGAGCTCCCACCGTATGCTAGCATTTTTTGTTTTGCAGGATTTCTGGTCTGTGTGTGGATACTATCTCTTAGGAGTTCTTTGAAATCAGGTAGAATAATGCAATTCTGAGAAGGCATTTCAGTACTAAGAATGCGTCATTCTATCTGTAGTGTGATAAGACCTTCCATGAGCCATCTGTTTCAGAAAATGAATATTGTATATTGGAGATAAGCAAGCATGGTTACAGAAAAGACTGTAGTAATAGACTAAAAAAAAGGATAGTGCTACACATGGACAAATCAACACTGTCTCTCACCCTGGGTGAAGTACTTACCCATATGTGCATGATGAATGACTGATTTTTTATGTTGCTGAGATATGTGTCATCACTGTACTTGTTGTACAGAAATTTGAAGACATCATATACATCATTTAGTTTGTTTTTTCCATGAAGTTTCCTTTAAAATATTCCCTACCTCCCATGGTACTTTTTGCAGTTGCATGATTGAAGTTCAGAAACAGTACAAAGATGGCCAGTAGGAGCAGTGTTCCACATAGGGTTTTGCACATTTTCTTCTCAGATATGAAAGGGGAGCTTCAGAATAGAAGAGGTTTCAAGATGCCTGGGAAGTAAGTACACTTCTTTTATCTTAAATGCTGAACCTCCTATTTAGCCACACCTTCCAAATGGAATCCTCTTTTTGTTTACCTCACTATCCTTATTCTTGCCAACTTCAATACCTCTAGTACACTTGTTACTTCATGTATACCCATTTAGGATTTCTGCCACTTGTCTGACTTCTCAGCTTAGACCTTCCCATCACTAGACCTGGCTCTCCTCCTCTGCTTTCCAATATTGATTTTTTTTTGTTATCCCGAGTGGTAAAACATTTATTGGACCTGGATATCAAAGTAGAAATTAAATTTTTATTTTCCTTGGAACATTCTAAATGGCATTTTTGAGTTACCTGTTTCACCATAGTTCATGGGTACTTTTGAGCCCTTGTTTAATATCTGGTATTCCTCCCTTGGCTCTTCTGTCATGTGCTGTAGGGATTTCATTCTCAAATTTCTGGAGAAGTATTTTGTTTGCTAAAACTACTGTGGTAGCCATTATTGTAGAAAGCTTACAGTGTTAGTTTTGCAGGACTCCTAAAAGACCCCTATGAATTTAGATTACAAAGGTCACAAGGTCCTAAAGGATATTTCTAGGGCAAAGATCTGGGATCTAATGATAGATCTTGGGGTATATTGTATCAGGGAGTCCCAAGGACACACTGCTTGAAACCTGTAATTTCTATTTAAAACTTGGCACTTGAGATTTTAAAACATAGAACTATTTTCATATTATAATGTTTGGAATAGTGTCCACAATATTAAAATATTAATATGTAATACCAGAATCAGCTCTCCACTTGGGAATGTCTTTGAATAATTTCAAATGGTTGTGCTTTGCATAGTGGTAAAAATGAAATTTTATTTTCATTTATTCATTTAACTTAAATTATCCTTCATTCACGAATTCTTTACAATAGTTTGCCTGTTTAGAATCTGAGAGTTAAAGGTTAATTTACTTAAATTAAACTAAATTATCTTATCATTAGTTTTATACTATTAACTTAAGACTTTAGAGAATATGGTGAATAAAACACCTTAATATGTGTATACCAGCCCCAGTTAATGCCCTTAGGGAAGGTCATCTGAGGGTATCACAAATATTACCCCTAGAAATATTACCTGAAGCAATTAGTAATTAATATTTACCCCTCCTTCCAATTTGCACTTGTGCACAGATTAAACCTAGGTCTCCTGCTCCCTACCTACTACAACAGCATCCAGAATAAGCTTGACCCCCAGGTACTGTGACACACCAAGATCACAGGTGACACCACAACGTCTGTACCAATACTGGGTCTAACTTGGTCCCTCTGCGACATGGAGAACACAGGAATATTGCCTAAACAGAGGCATGCATCCCTTCTGGTTTGCAGCTGTGCCTGGAGTGTTCCCAGGGATTTGGGTCCTCACCAATTCGTATAAAACTTAGAGGAAGCTTGACTCCTGGTAACTCAAACACACCAGAATAATAGGATCTCATAGGCAGCATGACTCACAGGAAATCTGACATACTCAGGACAAAAACACCAAATGACAGAACAAAGAAAGACTATTGAAAGTAAGGAAGGGGTTGGGGATTTAGCTCAGTGGTAGAGCGCTTGGCTAGCAAGCACAAGGCCCTGGGTTCGGTCCTCAGCTCCGGAAAAAAAAAAAAAAGTGGTAAGGAAAAAAGATCAAGTAACATATAAAAGCAGACATTACAGAATTACAGCTGACTTCTAAACAGAGATTCTAAAAACCAGAAGAACTTAGGCAGATGTCATACAGACCCTAAGAGAAGACAAACGCAGGCTCAGGCCAGTATACCCAGCAAAACTTTCAATCATCACAGATAGAGAAACAAGATATTCCATGACAAATCAAAATTTAAACAATATATTTCCTTTGTTAATACAGTCATACAGAAAATAAACAGAACTAAAAGTCCAATACAAAGAGGGGAACTACCCAGAAGAATATGCAAGAAATTAGACTTCTGACAAGTAACAAAAATAACTAAAAAACATAATTGTACCTCTAACAACAATATTAACAAGAATCAACAATCTTTGGTCCTTAATATCTTTCAACATCAATGGACTCTAATCCACACACCCCAGAAGACATAGATCTGAAATCTTTAGAAGAAAAAAAGATCAAATACATCCAAGAGGAGTAGATGGCAGGTAATCAAACTCGTGGCTGGAATCAACTAAGTAGAAACAATTAGAACTATACAAAGAATCAACAAAACCAGGAGCTGGTTCTTGAAGAAAATCAACAAGATAAGCCCTTAGTCAAACTAAGTAGAGTACATAGAGACAATATACAAATTGATAAAATCAGAACTGTAACTAAAGACATAAATCAGAACTGAAGAAATTAAAAAAAAATCAGATCCTACTGCAAAAGCATATACTCCATGATAGTGGAAAATCTAGGTGAAATGGATGATTTTCTAGACCAATATTAAGTATCCAAGTTAAATTAGGATCAGACATACCACCTAAACAACCCCATAACTCCTAAAGAAATAGAAGCTGTCATTAAAAGTCTCCCAACCAAAAAAGCACAGAACCATATGGTATTTGTGCTGATTTCTTTCAGACCTTTAAAGAAGACCTAATACCAATACCTGTCAAACTATTCCATCAATGGGAAACAGAAGGAATACTACCCAATACTTTCTATAAAGCTAAATTTACACTGTTACCTAAATCACAAAGACCCACAAATAAAGGACACTACAGAACAATTTTACTCATGAATATTGATGCAAATATACTCAATAAATTCCTCACAAACTGAATTTAGGAATATATCAAAATGATCATTCCCCATGATAAAATAGTTAGGCTTCATCCTAGCGATACAGGGATGGTTCAATATATGGAAGTCTATCAACTTAATCCATTACATAAACAAAGTGAAGGGAAAAAATAAACATAAGATCATCTTGTTAAATGCTGTAAAAGCCTTTGAAAAATACCCCTTCGTGTTAAAAATATTTGAGAGATTAGCAATTCAAAGTTCATTGGTAAACTTAAGAAAAACAATATCAAGCAAACCAATAGGCAACATCAAACTTGATGGAGAGAAACTTGACACAATCTCAAATTAGGGGCAAAACAATGATACTCAGTCTTTTCATCTATTCAATATAGTACTCCAAGTTCTAGCCAGAGCAATTAGAAAGAAGAGCAGTTCAAAGGGATAAAATTTGTAAAGGAAGAAGTCAAAATATCACTATTTTCAGATGATAGGATATTATTTATGAAAAAGCCAAAATAAATCCAGGAGAGAACTCCTACAACTAATAAAGAACTTTAGCAAGATGCCTGGATATAACATTAACTCAAAGAAACCAGTAGCCTTCCTCTCCTCAAAGGATAAATGGACTGAGAAAGTAATTAGGGAAATGACACCCTTCACAATAGTCCCAAATAATATAAAATTTCTTGGTGTGACTCTATCAAAGCAAATGAAAGATCTGTATGACAAGAACTTCAAGTCTCTGAAGAATGAATTTAATAAAATCTCAGAAGATGGAAAACTCTCCTCTGCCCACAGATTGGCAGGATTAACACAGTACACATGGCCATCTTACCAAAAACAGTCTACAGATTTAATTGCAATACCCATCGAAATCCAAACTCAATTCTTCACAGGGATAGACAGAACAATTCTCAAATCCTACTATAGTAACAGAAGACCCAGGAGAGTGAAAACAATTCTGCACAATAAAAGAACCTATGGGGGAATCACCATCCTTGACTTCCAGTTCTATTACAGAGCAATAGCAATAAAAACATCTTGGTATTGGTAGAGAGACATACTGGTGGATCAATGGAAGAGAATGTTTTATTGGATATTTTTATTTACGTTTCAAAGGTTATCCCCTTTCCTGGTTGTTTTCCCACTCATAAAACTGACATCTCTTGATATTTGACAAAGAAGCAAAAACCAGCCAGTTGCGGGAAAAAACAAAAACAAAAACAAAAACAAACAAAAAAAAACAGCATTTGCAACCAATGGCTCTGGTTTAATTTTTGTTAGGCAAGTAGAAGAATTCAAAATGATCCATTCTTATCTCACTGTACAAAAGATCAAGTACATCCACATGAAACCAAATACACTGAATCTCATAGAAGAGAAACTGGGGATGAATGTCAATATCTGGGCACAGAGGAAAATTCCCTGAACTGAATGCTAATGGCTTGTGGTCTAAGAACAGTAATTGACAAATGGGACCTCATAAAGTTGAAAAGCTTCTTCAAGGCAAAGGACACTGTCAATGAAATAAAATGAAAACTCTCACAGTGGAAAAAGATCTTTACTAATCCTACATCTGATAGCGGGCTAATATCTAAATTATAGAAAGTACTTGAGAAGTTAAATTATAGAGAACCAAATAACCCTATTAAAGTGGTATACAGAGATAAAGAGTTCTCAACTGAAGAATCTGAAATGGCTGAGAATCTCCTACAGAAATGTTCAACATCCTTATTCATCAGTGTTATGCAAATCAAAACTGAGATCCACTTCAAACCAATCAGAATGACTATGATCAAAAAGTCAGACAATAGCGCATGATGGCAAGGATTTGGAGAAAGAGGGACACTCATTCTTTCCTAGGAGGATTGCAATCTTTTTTTTCTCCATCGTTATTTAATTGGGTATTTCTTATTTACATTTCAATTGTTATTCCCTTTCCTGGTGTCCAGGTCAACATCCCCCTAACCCCTTCCCTTCTCCTTGTATATGGGTATTCCCCTCCTCATCCTCCCCCCATTACTGCCCTCCCCCAAACAATTCTGTTCACTAGGGGTTCAGTCTTGGCAGGAATAAGGGCCCCCATTCCTCTGGTGCCCTTACTAGGCTATTCATTGCTACCTATGCAGTTGGAGCACAGGGTCGGACCACAATCTTTTAAAACCACTTTGGAAATCATTTTGGTGTTTCCTCGGAAAATCAAATAGTTCTACCTGAAGCTGTACCACTACTGAGCATATACCCAAATGATGCTCCAAGTATAATAGGGACACATGCTCCACTATGTTTAAAGCAGCCTTATTTATATTATCCAGAACCTAGAAAAAAACCCAGATGTCCCCTAAAAGGATAATGGATACAGAGGTTTCGGTACATTTATACAATGGAGTACTACTCAGCCATTAAAACAATGACTTTATGAAATTCCCAGGGAAATGGATGAAAATATAATATATCATCCTGAAATCCCTCATAGAGAAAAGAACCCACAAGGTATGTATTCACTGATGAGTTGCTTAGTCTAAAAGCTCAAAATATCCTTGATACAGTCCATAAACCATGTGAAGCATAAGAAGGCAGAACAAATTATAGATTCTTTAATTCTACATAGAACATGGAACAAAAAAATCAAAGGAGTTAGGGGAAGGGAGGAGAAAGAGAAAAAAGGGGGCAAAAACAGGTTTTGTAAAGAACCTGAGAGAAGTATAGAGGATCAGGAGATTGAATAGAAAAACAGGGAGCAGTGGGGGATGGGGAACTGGAGGAGCCACTAGAAAATCCCAGGCTCCAGGGAAGTGAGAGGTTTCTAGTAACCAATGGCAATGGCTTTAAGTGAAATACCAACAAATGGGAGATACAACTTATAGACACTACTTCCATTATATAAACATGGACCCCAGTTGAGGAATGGGGACCCCACACATCTGAAAATTTTAAACCCAGAAATATTCCCGTCCAAAAGAAAGACAGAGACAAGAAACTGAACAGAGACTGAAGGAAAGGCTATCCAGAAACCACCACAAATAGGGATCCATCCCATCTGCAGACAAGAGAATACCACATTATTGCTGATAACAATAATCACTTTTTGATAGGAGACTGTTATTGCTGTTCCAATAGATTCTACCAGCACCTGATCAATACAGACAAAGATATTTACAAGCATATATTGGACTGAGCCCAGGAACTCCAGTGGAAGAAGTAGTGGAAGGACAGAAGGAACTGAAGGGGATTGCAACCTTATAAGAAGAACAATATCAACAATATGACCACCCAGATCTCCTATAGTCTAATCCACCAAACAAAGAGTATACATGGAGGGAGCCATGACTCCAAATAGATATGTAGCAGACTATGGCCTTATCTGACATCAATGGTAGTGGAGGGAGGCTTGATGCCCAAGCACAGAGGCATGCTAGAGGAGTGAAACAGGACTAGAAAAATGGGTGGAGGAGCACTCTCAGAGAGGCAAAGGGAGGAGGGTGAGGGATGTTGAGAAGGCTTGTGACTAGAGGGGTAATTAATAAGGAGGATATCATTTAAAATTTAAATTATTGAAAATATATGTAAATAATATTTACCCATAGACCTGGAATATTCCAAATCACAGATTTAGTGTAGTACTCCAGGTTTTATATTGATGTTGAGAATACTTTAATATTGGTATGTAATAGGAGCACTAATTCTCACAGAGACAATGAATGAAGCAGGGACTGAATAAAAGTTGATCCAGAGACTGCCCCACCTGGGAATCCATCCCATATGCAGCCACCAAATGCAGTCACTATTGTTGATGCCAAGAAGTGCTAGTGCTTGATGACAGGAGCCAGATACATGTTTCTCCTGAGAGGCTCTGCCAAATGCCTACTGATACAGATGCATTTTGTTGCAGCTAACCATTGGACATAACAAAGGGACTCAAATGGAGAAGTTAGAGAACAAACTGAAGGCACTGAAGGAGTTTGCCATATCGTAGGAAGAACAAAAAAGTATCAAGCAACCAGACACTGCCAGAGTTCCCAGGGACTAAACCACAAACCAATGAGTGTAAATGGAGGAAACCATGACTCCAGCCACATGTGTAGCAGAGAATCACATTGTCCAGCATCAATAGGAGGAAAAGCCCTCATTCCTGTGAAGACTTGTCTCCCCAATGCAGGTTAATGCCAGGGCATTAAGGTTGGAGGGGGTGTGTGTGAGTAGGTACTTCCTCATAAAAGCTGATGGAGGGAAAGGAGGTATGAAACAGAGGGGTAGGGGGTGTATGAAATGTAAATACATAAAATATCTAAGAAAAATAAAATGAAAAATGTCTAAGGTCTGCATATCCTGAAACTGTGAGAGAAACGTTAGTCGTCTTTGAAAGGTTTAGAAATCTTAAGTACTGCCTGAAAGACATAATTGGCAGATGATTTCTTATCTTCACACTCATTCATTCTTTCTCCTCCCATTTCCATTGTGTGGCTATCATACCATACAGATTCTGATATGAATAGACACCCATATACCATTTATTTTCAGTACCTTTACTTGTTTTATGTTTACAACCATTCATTGTTTCCAGCTAAGACTTCAGAGTTAATTATGTTTCACATGCACAGCTTCACATAATGAATTCTGGAAGCTTTCTTCCAGGGAACCCAATACTCCTTTCCTCTCATACTAATTAAAACCATAGATAAGCACGTCATTAAACTGCCACCTATGTAACTTTAACATCAGTATAACATGCACAATATTTCTTAGTTCTACTGCCATGTCTGCGTGGAACATTGATCCCTTGGACCTAAGCTGTAACATCCACTGTATACACTTCTGATTTGACTCAACAGATATATTTCCCTGTTGTTTGACATGAGAACCTCCAAAATGACATTACAAATTCAGTTCCTTTATTTCCAAAAAAACAAACACATTCCCTGTTGAAGTCTTGATTAGATGCAGTATTCTCCTCAGAACAGGTTTATTATGCTCCCAATATGAAGTTTGCAGTTTCTTCTTTCTTAATTTTATTATATTTTAACTTATTTAATTTACATTCTACTCTCTGCTCCCCTCCTTCAGAGTTGTTTTGATTCTCAATTACCTGATAATTAAGGATATTGAACATTTCTTCAGGTGCTTCTTGGCATTCCATATTCCTGAGTGGTGAATTCTTTGTTTAATTCTGTACCCCATTTTAGGAAGGGTTATTTGATGATTCAAGTATTGCAAATCCAAATGACCCAGAGAGTCCACCTTACACCAGTCAGAAGGACTTAGGTCAAAACCTCAGGTGACAACACATTTTGGAGGATGTGGAGTGCTGCAGACTGCTCAGGGGTCTGGCTTACTGCGGAGAGACCAGGCTCCGATATTCAGGTCAGGAACGAATTCGGTGAGACAGACAGAGTCAAACACACGAGAGAGATTCGGTACTGCTGCAAATTTTACTTAAGAGCATCAGGGTATATATACATTTATTGCAAGGGGTTTGGCACAGGTTCAAATGATTACAATCTCATTCAGAAATCATCACACCATGATATAGAAGCTTAAAGCACAGACTAAACAGGAAAATAATTTCTATTTTATGCTTGCCTGTGGTTATGCTGCCAGACATCTGATTTACTAGTTTCATTATTAACCAACACAACCTATCTCTAAACTTCCCATATTAATAATCTTAATATTTCTTCTTTGGATCTCTGGTGATCTCATATATTTCTCCCATAAAAGGAATCGTCTTTTTCAAAAATAAGAAATTTATATACTTATCACCTCAGCTGTCATTGCTGATCCTCTGAGAGAACACACCAGGGAGCTCGAGCTCGCCTGATCCTCCCCCAGGGAGATAGGGAACCACACTTGACTCTCTTATCATTAACCACCACTCATCTAACGAAATTATTGTCATAAATTCCTGTCCAAGGTAAAGGTGCATATGTAGGATCATACTTGTAAGGGCCTTTCCATCTAGGGGACTGCCACCATGTTCCTTGCACAAGAAACTCTATCGAGTCATTTTTCCTCTTAACAATTAATCCCATATTCTGTAAATCCTCCATTTCCTGGTCAAATTCATCCTTATCTTCTGTTTCTCCGATATTTTCTTTCTAGAAATTCCTTGTAATCCTAATCTAAGTTTCTGTGAAAATGTCCATAATTTTCCCAAATGTCTCATTAATAGTTTACAACATTTGAATCAGCAGTTATGCTCCCAGGGGACTATTTGCTGGCAAAATCACATTTCTAGTAATTGTAGCACAATTACTTCTCTATTTGTAATTCTATTCCTGGAGTAGCTTCAGATGCTGCGGTTGAGGGCACCGAGGTCAATGTCTACTGACTCATGTCCTGTGATCCCTCAGTTCCTAAAACATCTAAAAATAAAACTTGGTTCTCATAAGACAATGAGGTGTCATAGGCTATTATTTCAAACACCAGCAATACACATCCAAGCAGCCATACACCCAATACCTGAGCTAAGAAAAAAGCTAATCACATGTTTCCTTATGGGGGTCTACCAGGGACCTCCAGAAGGGCTGGATTTCCTCGATATTTTTGATAAGGTGGTTTTTTACTTTTACATTTTCTTTGACAGTTGTTTCAATGTTTTCTATTTTATCTTTTGCCCCTGAGATTCTCTGTTCTATCTCTTGTATTCTGTTGGTAATGATTGTATCTATGACTCCTAATCTCTTTCCTAGGATTTCTAATTCGAAGGTTGTCTCCCTTTGTGATTTATTTATTTTTTCTATTTCCATTCTTGCATCCTTGATGGTTTGTTCAGTTCATTCATGTTTTTTGGTTGTGTTTGTGTTTTGTCCTTAAGATGTTCTTATGTATTCTCTTTAAGGATTTCTATTTGTTTACTTGTGTTCTGTATTTCTTAGAGGGGACTATTTACGTTCTTCTTACAGTCCTCTATCATCATCAAGAAGTGTCAATATAAACACAAATCTTGCTTTTCTTGTTGTGTTGGGATATCCAGCACTTGATTTAGTTGGAGAACTGGGCTCTGATGGTGCCAAGTAGTCGTGGTTTCTGTTGCTTAGATTCCTATTCTGACCTCTCACCATTTGGTTCTATCTGGTGTTAGGTAGTCTTGCTGTCTCTGAGAGTTGCTTGACCCTCCTGTAAGCCTGTGTCAGCACTTTTGGAGACCACCTTCCTGCCAGTGGGATCTGGGTACAGAGAGCTCTGTCACAGGGTCAACTCTTGTCACAAGAGGAAAGTTCTCCCTCACTGGATCTGGGTACTGAGAGCTGTGGGACTTGGTCAGCTCCAGGTGGAGGCAGAAACTGGAAGGCCCCACAATCTCTTCTTTTAGTTTCAGTGTATCTGGTGTAGGTCCTTGAGCCACTTGGCCCTGAACTTTGTACAAAGCAATAAGAATGGATCAATTTGCAGTATTGTACATGTTTAGTTCTAGTTGAACCACACCATTTGTTAAATGCTATCTTTTCCCCACTGGATGCTTTTAGCTCCTTTTGTTGTCCAAATGCTCTGTATAGAAAATTTGAGCCCTATTGGATAAGTAGGGAGAGAGGGGGAATCCTTTCTACTCCCTGATTTTACTGGGATTACTTCAAGTTTCTTCCCATTCAGTTTGTTGTTGGCTACTCTTTTAGTATATATTGCTTTTACTATGTTTAGATACGGGCTTGCATTACTGTTCTTTCCAAAACTTTCATCATGAATGGGCACTGGATTTTGTCAAATGCTTTCTCAGCTTCTAATGAGATGAGTATTTAGGTTTTTAGTATGAGTTTGTTTATATAGTGGATAGTGTTAATGGATTTCCATAGGTAGAACCATCCCTACATCCCTAGGATGAAGCTTACTTGATCATTGTGTATGTTCTCAGAATCAGTTTTTGAGAACTTTATTAAGTAGTTTTCCATTGATATTCATATGAAAATTGGTCTGAAGTTCTTCTTCTTTGTTGGTTCTTGTGTGTTTAAGGTATAGGCCTAAATGTGACTTCATGGATTGAATTGGGTATCGTTCCCTCTTTATTTTGTGGACTAGCTTGATATATATTAGTATTAGGTATTCTTTGAAGGTCTGATAGAGTTCTGCTACAAACCTGACTGGACTTTGGATTTTTTTGGTTAGGAGATTTCATGACTGCTTGTACTTCTTTAAGGGTTATGTGAATATTTAGATTGTTCTCTGATCCTGATTTAATTTTGGTACTTGTTATCTGTTTAGAAAATAGTGCATTCATCCAGATTTTCTTGTTTTATTCAGTATTGGATTTTTTTCAAACTTAGAAGACTTTTATTATTTGACCCAGTGGATACCATTAGTCTTTACCATATGTTCTCTTTCCATAGCATCTAAAACTACTTAACATACCCATGATTCCTGATAATCCCTTTTGGATGCTATTAATACCATGTATTCTTTTTTTCTAACTCTTTGATATTTTTAATTATTTTTATCTTTATTAATTTGAGTATTTCTTATTTACATTTTGATTGTTATTCCGCTTCCCAGTTTCTGGGCCAACATCCCCCTAACCCCTACCCCTCCCCTTCTATATGGTCTCCCCCTCCCCATCCTCCCCCATTACCACCCTCCCCCCAACAATCACGTTCATTAAGTGTTCAGTCTTGGCAGGAACAAGGGCTCCCCTTCCACTGGTGCTCTTACTAGGCTATTAATTGCTACCTATGAGGTTGGAGCCTAGGGTCAGTCCATGTATAGTTTTTGGGTAATGGCTTAGTCCCTGGAAGATCTGGTTGCTTGGCATTGTTGTTCATATGGGGTCTTGAGTCCCTTCAAGCTCTTCCAGTCCTTTCTCTGATTCCTTCAACAGCGTTCCTGTTCTCAGTTCAGTGGTTTGCTGCTGGCATTCACCTATGTATTTGCTGTATTCTGGCTGTGACTCTCAGGAGAGATCTACATCCGGTTCCTGTCAGCCTGCACATCTTTGCTTCATCAATTTTATCTAATTGGGTGGTTGTATAAGTATGGGCCAAATGTGGGGTAGGCTCTGAATGTGTGTTCCTTCTGCCTCTGTTCTAAACTTTGCCTCCCTATTCTCTGCCAAGGGTGTTCTTGTTCCACTTTAAAGAAGGAATGAAGAATTCACATTTTGGTCATCCCTCTTGAGTTTCATGTGTTCTGTGCATCTAGGGCAATTCAAGCATTTGGGCGAATAGCCACTTATTAATGAATGCATACCATGTGTGGTTTTTTTTTTTTTTTTGTGATTGGGTTACCTCACCTAGGATGATATTTTCCAATTATATTCCTTTCCCTATGAGTTTCATAAAGTCATTGTATTTGATAGCTGAGTAATATTCCATTCTGTAGATGTACCATATATTCTGTATCCATTCCTCTGTTGAAGGTCATCTGTTTTTTTTCCAGCTCCTGGCTATTATAAAGAAGGCTGCTATGAAAATAGTGGAGCATATGTCTTTGTTATATGTTGGGGCATCTTTTGGGTATATGCCCAAGAGAGGTACAGCTGGGTCCTCAGGTAGTTCAATGTCCAATTTTCTGAGGAACCCCCAGACTGATTTCCATAATCTTTATACCAGTCTGCCATCCCAACAACAATGGAGGAGTGTTCCTCTTTCTCCACATCCACACCAGCATTTGCTGTCACCTGAGTTTTTGATCTTAGCCATTCTCACTGGTGTGAGGTGAAATCTCAGGGTTGTTTTGATTTGCATTTCCCTTATGACCAAAGATGTTGAACATTTCTTTAAGTGTTTCTCAGCCATTTGTCATTCCTCAGCCTTGAATTCTTTGTTTAGCTTTGAACCCCATTTTTAATCGGGTTATTTGTCTCCCTGTGGTCTACCTTCTTGAGTTCTTGGTATATTTTGGATATAAGGCCTCTATCTGTTGTAGGATTGGTAAAGATCTTTTCCCAATCTGTTGGTTGCCGTTTTGTCCTAACCAGAGTGTCCTTTGCCTTACAGAAGCTTTGCAGTTTTATGAGATCACATTTGTCGATTCTTGATCTTACAGCAGAAGCCACTGGTGTTTTGTTCAGGAAATTTTCTCCAGTGCCCATGTGTTCGAGATGCTTCCCCACTTTTTCTATTATTAGTTTGAGTGTATATGGTTAGATGTGGAGGTCCTTGTTCCATTTGAACTTAAGCTTTGTACAGGATGATAAGCGTGGATCAATCTGCATTCTTCAACATGTTGACCTCCAGTTGAACCAGCACCATTTGCTGAAAATGCTATATTTTTTTCCATTGGATGGTTTTGGCTCCTTTTTCAAAAATCAAGTGACCATAGTTGTGTGGTTTCATTTCTGGGTCTTCAATTCTATTCCACTGCTCTATCTGTCTGTCTCTGTACCAATACCATGCAGTTTTTTATCACTATTGCTCCGAAATACTGCTTGAGTTCAGTGATAGTGATTCCCCCAGAAGTCCTTTAATTGTTCAGGATACTTTTAGCTATCCTGGGTTTTTTGTTATTCCAGACGAATTTGGAAATTGTTGTGTCTAACTCTTTGAAGAAATGGATTGGCATTTTGATGGAGGTTGCATTGAATCTGTAGTTCGTTTTTGGTAAAATGGCCATTTTTACTCTCTTAATCCTGCCAATACATGAGCATTGGAGATCTTTTCATCTTCTGAGGTCTTCTTCAATTTCATTCTTCAGAAGCTTGAAGATCTTATCGTACAGATCTTTTAATTTCTTGGTTAGTCACACTGAGTGATTTTATATTATTTGGGACTATTATGAAGGGTGTCCTTTCCCTAATTTCTTTCTGGTCTTGTTTCTGTTTTGTGTAGAGGAAGCCTATTTATTTATTTGAGTTAATTTTATACCCAGCCACTTTGCTGAAGTTGTTTTTCAGGTTTAGTAGTTCTCGAATGGAACTTTTGGGATCACTTAAATATGCTATCATATCATCTGCAAATAGTGATATTTTGACTTCTTCTTTTCCAATCTGTATCCCCTTGACCTCCTCTTGTTGTCTGATTGCTCTGGCTAGAACTTCCAGAACTATACTGAATAAGTAGCGAGATAGTGTGCAGCCTTGTTTAGTCCCTGATTTTAGTGGGATTGCTTCAAGTTTCTCTCCATTTAGTTTAATGTTAGCGACTGGTTTGCTGTATATGGCTTTTACTATGTTTAGTTATGGGCCTTGAATTTCTATTCTTTCCAGGACTTTTATCATGAAGGGGTGTTGAATTTTGTCATATGGTTTCTCAGCATCTAATGAAATGATCATATGGTTTTGTTCTTTTACTTTGTTTATATAATGAATCATGTTGATGGTTTTCTGTATATTAACCCATCCCTGCATGCTTGTGATGAAGCCTACTTGAACACGGTGGGTGATTGTTTTGATGTGCTCTTGGACTCAGTTTGCCAGAATTTTATTGAGTATTTTTCATCGATATTCATAAGGGAAATTGGTCTGAAGTTCTCTTTCTTTGTTGGGTCTTTGTGTGCTTTAGGTATAAGAGTAATTGTGGCTTCATAGAAGGAATTCGTTAGTACTCCATCTGTTTCAATTTTGTGGAATAGTTTGGATAGTATTGGTATGAGGTCTTCTATGAAGTTCTGATAGAATTCTGCACTAAACCTATCTGGATCTGTGCTCTTTTTGGTTGGGAGTCCTTTAGTGACTGTTTCTATTTCATTAGGAATTATGGGGTGGTATAAATGGTTTATCTTTTCCTGATTTAACTTTGGTACCTGGTATGTGTCTAGGAAATTGTCCATTTCCTGCAGATTTTCAAGTTTTGTTGAATATAGGCTTGTGTAGTAGGATCTGATGATTTTTTGAATTTCCTCTCATTCTGTAGTTATGTCTCCCTTTTCATTTCTGATTTTGTTAATTAATACACACTCTCAATGTCCTCTCGTTAGTTTGGCTAAGGGTTTATCTATCTTGTTGATTTTCTCAAGAACCAACTTTGGTTCTGTTGATTCTTTCTATGGTCCTTTTGCTTTCACTTGGTTGATTTGATCTCTGAGTTTGATTATTTCCTGCCTCCTACTCCTCCTGGGTCTATTTGCTTCCTTTTGTTCTATAGCTTTTAGGTTTGGTGTCAAGCTGCTGACATATGCTCTCTCCTGTTTCTTTCTGCAGGAACTCAGAGCTGTGAGTTTTCCTCTTAGTACAGTTTTCATTGTGTCCCATAAGTTTGGGTATTTTGTACCTTCATTTTCATTAAATTCTAAGAAGTCTTTAATTTCTATCTTTATTTCTTCCTTGACCAGGTTATCATTGAATAGAGCATTGTTCAACTTCCATGTATATGTGGGCATTCTTCCCTTATTGTTATTGAAGACCAGCTTTAGGCCGTGGTTGTCTGATAGCACACATGGGATTATTTCTATCTTTCTGTAAGTGTTGAGGCCCGTTTTTTGACCAATTATATTATCAATTTTGGAGAAAGTACCATGAGGAGCTAAGAAGAATGTATATCGTTTTGCTTTAGGATAGAATGTTCTATAAATATCTGTTAAGTCCATTTGGTTCATTATTTCTCTTAGTCTGTCTACATCTCTGTTTAATTTCTGTTTCCATCACCTGGCCATTGATGAGAGTGGCGTGTTGAAATCTGCTACTATTATTGTGTGAGGTGCATTGTGTGTTTTGAGCTTTAGGAAGGTTTCTTTTATGTATGTAGGTGCCCTTGTATTTGGAGCATAGATATTTAGGATTGAGAGTTCATCTTGGTGGATTTTTCCTTTGATGAATATGAAGTGTCCTTCCTAATCTTTTTTGATGAATTTTAGTTGAAAATCAATTTTATTCAATATTAGAAGGCTACTAAAGCTTGCTTCTTCTGACCATTTGCTTGGAAAATTGTTTTCCAGGCTTTCACTCTGAGGTAGTGTCTGTCTTTGTCTCTGAGGCGTGTTTCCTGTAGGCAGCAGAATGCAGGGTCCTCACTGCATATCCAGTTTGTTAATCTATGTCATTTTTTTGAGGAGTTGAGACCACTGATGTTGAGAGATATTAAGGAATAGTGATTATTGCTTCCTGTTATATTCATATTTTGATGTGAGGTTATGTTTGTGTACTTTTCTTCTCTTTTATTTGTTGCCAAGACGATTAGTTTCTTGCTTTTTCTAGGGTGTAGCTTGCCTCCTTATGTTGGGCTTTACCATTTATTATCCTTTTTAGGGCTAGATTTATAGAAAGATATTTTGTAAATTTGGTTTTGTCATGGAATATCTTGGTTTCTCCATCTATGTTAATTGAGAGTTTTGCTGGATACAGTAACCTGGGCTGGCATTTGTCTTGTCTTCGGGTCCGTATGACACCTGTCCAGGATCTTCTGGCTCTCATAGTCTCTGGCGAGAAGTCTGGTGTGATTCTGATAGGTCTGCCTTTTTATGTTTCCTGAACGTTTTCTCTTACTGCTTTTAATATTCTTTCTTTATTTTGTGCATTTTATGTTTTGATTATTATAGGACGGGAGGAGTTTCTTTTCTGGTCCAATCTATTTGGAGTTCTGTAGGCTTCCTATATGTTTATGGGCATCTCTTTCTTTAGTTTAGGGAAGTTTTATTGTATGATTTTGTTTTAGATATTTCCTGGTCCTTTGAGCTGGGAGTCTTCACTCTCTTCTATACCTATTATCCTTAGGTTTGATCTTCTCATTGAGTCCTGGATTTCCTGTATGTTTTGGACCAGTAGCTTTTTCCATTTTACATCATCTTTGACAGTTGTGTCGATTATTTCTATGGAATCTTCTGCTCCTGGGATTCTCTCTTCTATCTCTTGAATTCTGTTGGTGATTCTTGTATCTATGGCTCCTTGTCACTTCCTTTGGTTTTCTATATCCAGGGTTGTTTCCCTGTGTACTTTCTTCATTGCTTCTATTTCCATTTTTAATTCCTTCAACTGTTTGATTGTGTTTTACTGGAATTCTTTCAGGGATTTTTGTGATTCTTCTCTATAGGCTTCTACTTGTTTATTTATGTTCTCCTGCATTTCTCTAAGGGAGTTCTTCATGTCTTTGTTGAAGTCCTCCAGCATCATGATCAAATATGATTTTAAATCTAGATCTTGCTCTTCAGGTGTGTTTGGATATTCTGTGTTTGCTTTGGTGGGAGAATTGGGCTCTGATCATGCCATGTAGTCTTGGTTTCTGTTGCTTGGGTTCCTGTGCTTGCCTCTCGCCATCATATTTTCTCTGGTGTTACTTTGTTCTGCCATTTCTGACAGTGGCTAGACCGTCCTATAGGACTGTGTGTGAGGAGTGCTCTAGACCTGTTTTCCTGTTTTCTTTCAGTTAGTTATAGGAACAGAGTGTTCTGCTTTTGGGTGTGTAGTCTTTCCTGTCTACTGGTCTTCAGCTGTTCCTCTGGGCCTGTATTCTGAGTCGACCTGGCAGGTCGCTTGGAGCAGAATAGTTTGTTTTACCTGTGGTCCCGTGGCTCAAGTTCCTCATGGGGGACTGCTTTTGAGCTCTCCGTGAGGCAACCAGGATGGCCTGCGCATCCTTTTCCGGGAGCCCCTGTGCACTGGGGTACCAGATGGCATTAGGTGTCTTCCTCTGGAGTCAGAAATGTGGGCAGAGTGTAGTCTCTTCTGGCTTCCCAGGTGTGTCTGCACTTCTGAAGGTTTAGCTCTCCCTCCCACGAGATTTGGGTGCAGAGACCTGTTGATCCAGTCCCTTCACGTCTGGGCAGTGTCCGGACTGAGTGGGACCTGCTGTTCCAGTGCCCCTGTCTTCCGGTTCCCAGAGGCCCTATATTGTTTCCTCTTGGACCAGGGATGTGGGCAGGGGTGGGCAGTATTGGTGGTCTCTCCTGCTCTGTAGTCTCAGAAGTGCCCACCTGTCTGGGTGGTGAGCTCTCTCTCCCATGGGGTTTGGGAGCCTCAGTATAGGTTTATATCTACTATGGGAAAGTTAATTTGTGGAGTTCAAAGAACCACGCTTAAAGAGATTTAAGTAATATTCAATTTACAGCCATCATACCTAAGTATTTTTTAGGGAAGGATGTTTTGCTTATATTAGTAACCATTTGAGTTACTTTATTGGTATATATGCTCTAATTAATGTCCTTGTTCAACAATTATGTCAGAGACTCAGCTGTATTTTCAATGTAGTGTTCAGAAACATTTCTAAAGGCCAGATTCATTCCATCATGATGAGCCTGCCCTTCCTACACTTTTATGTGAAGACAGTTGTGTTGCTGTTCACAGAGAAGGATCTGTTTTGATAACTGACATATAAAAATATCAATACTGCTTGTAAGATTGCTATATGATCCATTGTTAAAAAACTAAATGATTTCTTTATATATTTACTCATATGCAGATATCATACCATTTTTGAAAGCACTGGCCTTTCTACTGGCCTTTAAAGGACTTGCTCATCAATAAATATTGCAGATGCATCATGGATAATGTATTTGGGTGTGTTTATGTATGTGTGTTTGTGGGTGCTTCCCTTGTTTTCCATGGTATGGAATTGCTTATTTCCTGTGTTTTCTCGAATCTCTGCATCAGGGAGAAACAAAGAGAGAAACTAAAGTCTTTCTAGAATTCACTGAAAAGGAAGGCACAACATACCCAATTTTATGCGGGCACAGTGATAGCAGTGCTAACAGGAATGTTCATAAAATTAGGTGTCTTCTTAAAGAAATTATCCTTCTGGGGTTGTAGTTTTATTTAATATTTAATGTGGGGCTTGGATTGTTGACTGATATTGTTTGAATTTGTGCTTGTCTTTAAATTTTTCATTTTCTCTATGGTGATTGAGATTTGGTTCGGTGTATTAGTCTATGTGGCATTTGTGTTTTTGTTTTGTTTTGTTTTGTATTTAGAGGATGCAAGATATCTGACCGGGTCTTTTAGCTTTTAGAAAATATTTGTGAAATTAGCTGTAATTCTTATAGGCCTTCTCTTGATGTTACCTTACCATTATCCCTCACTGATTTTAATATTCTTTCTTTGGTCTTAAGATTTTCTGTTTTGATTATTATGTGGCCCAGTCTAACTGGTGTTCTATAAGTTTTTTGTATGCTTATACTCATTTTTTTCTTTATACTGAGAAAGGTTTTTTGTATGGTTTTGTTGAAAACATTTTCTGTGCCTTGGGACTGGAATACTTCACTTTTGCCAACTTCTATCATTTTTAAGTTAGGTCTTTTCATGGTATTCCAGATTTCCTGCTTAGTTTGTGTAATGGTATTTAGATTCACCATTTATAGTTTATTTTCTATTTTATCTTTTATGCCTGAATATCTCTCTTCCATATATTGTATTATATTCCTGATGCTTGCATTTTTTGTTCCTGTTCACTTCCCTAGGTTTGCCATCTTTAGGATTCCCTTAGTTTTTGTTTTCTTTATTGCTTCTATTTCCATTTTCACATCACTTAAGTGTTATACACTTTTTTCCTTTTTTATTGTTTTTCCTATATATATTTAAGGTCTTTGTGTGTTGCTTTTTAAAGACCTTTACAAGCTCCTCAATTTCTTTAAGGGTTTAATACATCGGCTCTTAAAAGGCATACATCATCTTTGTTAGTTGCATTTAATATCATTTTCTTGTTCTTCAGTTGTTTTAGGTTATTCAGGGATACTGTAGTAGAATAGCTTTGCACTGAAGTAGTTATATGGCCATAGCTGTTATAGATTGTGTTATTTTCAGGGCCTTTGCCATGTGTATCACCGTTGCCCCAGACTGTTACTATTGTACCTATTAGTAGGTATTGTAAGAGGAGTTAGCCCAGAAGTCCATGTGTGGCCTTCCTCAGATGGATATCCTTACAGTGTGTCATTCCTAATCTCCATGTTTCTATAGTACAGGTTCTGCAGGTCTGATGAATGTGTTCAGAGAAATGGTGGCACAAAGAATGTCCTACTTGTAGAGTAGACTACTCAGAGCCACTTAGGGTGGCTCAAAGTAAAAGATAGCTTTGTGATGATAGAAAAGCTAATATTAAAGCTTAAGGCTCCCAGATGAGATAAAGGTAGCATGGTGATAAGAGGAAACTGAATGTTTACTGGTATCAGCAGACTGCTGAAGGCATCTTGGGGTGTACCAAATTACTAGAGAGCAGGTGAGATGGGTGGCAAAAGGGAAGATAATCTGTATGAGTCATAATCACATTTTTAATGAATGAGGGGTGAGATGTGGCTGGAGAATGAAGGTCCCCCTGGGATATCAGCAATCTCAGGGAAACTTGGCATATCCTAATGATTTGAGTGAGTAGTTATTATGAATGAGGGAAGGGAAGCTTTCCTATATGCTTCAGGATCCACAGGTCTGATCAAGATTGGTAGAGAGAGAATTGAATTCCAGCAAGCAGAATATAGCAGATTGCTGAGGACAGATTCTACATTAATTTAATATTGACAGGAATGGCATAAAGTAGCAGGAATCAAATTAGGAAATATCATTTCTTGATTCATTCCAGGAAAATCACATTCTTCATAGCCCACATTCCATGGTTAAAGTATATCCGGAAAATCACCTGCTAGCCTTTATCCTCTCCTAGATGGCCCCTGAGAATTTACATTCCCATGTGTTATAGATTATACTATGTTCAGTAACATCTGAATTTTTTTTCCTTCACCATCTTACATTTCCCATGAGTATCAATTTGTGGAGGTTTATTGAGTCTTTTCTCTAGATATAATATGGGATCTTTTTCATGTTTAATTTCTTTTCTAAGGAAAATGACAAGATGGGACAAGATGATATCTCACCTTTGCTTTGATTCAATTTACCTGTAAGACAGAGGATAATTTAGGAGATTATGGCTCTGCACCCTGTTCTTATGGTACTATTTTTCCTGAGAAAAAGTAGCTACCTCAGAAGAGCCTTATCAGGTTACATTGTATACCTTTTTTCTTGAATATTACATTATATAATTTAATTTTTTTTACTTATTCAGTTTATAGATAACTCACTGCCCCCTTCCAGGTCAACTTCTTCTACAATCCTTCTCCTCTAGATTGCCTATCTTATACAAGGCAATGCGCACCTGAATGTCTTAAGACCTCTTCCTTATATAGGTATTACTCATTAGTGTATTCATCATGTCCAACAGACAAACAACGATGCAGTCTATTGGTGTTAGAGAGATGAAGCAGCAACTGAGGTAGGGAGAAAAATGTTTTATGTTTAGAAGGAATTACCAGGTCAGTAGGAATTTAAACGTTTGTGTACAGCGTCTAAGACATGGTGATAAAAGAAAAATGTGAATGCAACATCTTTGAAATCTTCCTGGGCCCAGGCTCTTAATTTTATCTATTACATGGTATGAATTAATATAAGCTTATTTGGGCTCAGTTTCACAAATTCTTTTATTGAAGTAATATCTGTTTGTAATGATGACTGGTATTTCTGAGTAAAAATCATGATTATTATTGTCTAGTTTTCTTCAGTGTGGTCTTAGTCTTAACTTTTTGTCTCTATGGTCTAGAGAATATCCTGCTTTTGTCCTTCATTCTGGCTTTTCTCATTTCTGGTACTCATGGGTCTATATTGTACAGTTCTGGCTGCAAAATTTCAAAACCAGAGCAAGGCATCCAACAATAACAGTGATATTCGAAATACTTTTGTCATGATTTGTACACAGACAGAGCTGGAGCTTCAGAAGAACAACAGATTGAAGATCCAAGAAAAGGAAGAATGGTCATTCTGTACCATATTCTGCTGGGCAAGCCTGGCTCCATCCTTCAAATATACTTTTCTTTCTTGATCCCCTACATTGTGTCTTTAACCTTTCTACATATCCTTCAATACTCAAATAACCCTTCCATTAATGCTGTTCCTTGGAATATTCCTGGCTTTTTTAGTGATTCTTCAGTTTATACTTTCCTGTAAATATTAAGGTTATTCTCAATATGACATTGTCAAGTGACTGGGCTTCCTAAAACATGACAATTTTATGTTTTTCCACAAACGCACATAACCTTGCTGTGTTCTTCCTGAAAAGATATGCCCAGATTATCTTTAATGTGTATGGTCCTGAATTTTTAGATCTGACATTTGACTCTGGGATTAAGATAACCTGTCCTTCACAGTGCAGGTATTTCAGTGCTGGAGGGAGTTGCATTCTCCATTGTCACAGAAATTTCTTTTTCAAATCAACTGAGATCATCTATGGTAGAAAAAGAAACCTTGTTCCACTTTCATGCATCATGAGCAATGTTCAGTCCATTTAGTCAACAGTTCTCAGTGTTTGTCTAGACTATAATACTAAGAACTTGGAGATGGAGAATATTTTTGTGCTTCAAATAACAATCTATCAGGAATGTAATATAGATTTTACCTGAAACAATATGTACTTAAATATATACCAGCATAGCATGAACATTTCGACTCACAGCTATCTAAATACTGTAATGTTGTATTGACTTTATTGACTTTTGTAAAATCTTATCATTAATATTGAAAAGTCAGATAAAGCTCTCAATATTGGTTATCCTTAGATACATCCCAATGATTGTCAATACAATGTATAGTTTTGCCAAATATTTTGCCGATGGAAAAAGTTACACATTAGTGAATCTTATTTTTTCTGGAGCTTGGTCTAACCTTCATAGAGAGGAACCAATTATCATCTAAATGGAGGAAACAAACTCTGCATAATATACATGATGAAATGATGATCATGGGAGAAAAATCTCTTTTTCTGTTTCTGATTTTGCTTCTTTTAACCATAGGTAGGTAATTTTTTGGCCTTTTCTTCACATATCAATAACAGTTTTCTAGGCTCTAGTTCATCTATTTGATTCCTCTCCGAAACACCACCAAAATATTTGAATTGTATATCTTTCATGTCTTTATATCTAACAACACTTGTCCTTCTCCTGTCTGGCTCTTTTGAGCCAAAGTGGCAGTATTATCTCTTTCCTTTAGATCTGAATCATTGGAAATATTTTCTGTAGTTATTTGTTTGAGAAAGAAACCTGTGCAGCTGAATTTCCAGTTTCATCTCTCTCCTTGCTAAGACATGCACACTTTCCTCATTAAAGTCCTTGTTTAGTGAGTCCTCTTAAAACCTAACATGGATCCAGCTGCAGAATATGGGGTTTTGTTGGAGTACTTGTCTCTTATCTTCAAGAACACGCTTTGGTTTTACATTGCCACACTCTTGAAAATTTAAAAAATAAGCACAAATCATCTCATATTTTATGATTCAACCTCTTCTTGTTCCTTTTCAGTGTAGAATTCAAGGATAATGGTGACAGACAAATACCATACTATAGAATTAATGCTATTTTATATGAACATTTTCTCTGCCTAACACATTAATTCATTGCATGTAATATCAATTTCTTTAAAATTCCTAGGACCTAGAAAAATGGAGCAATATTTTTGTAACAATATTTCTGCCATTGTTACCTCTAAAATATTTCTCAATATTACACTGTTTGTGCTTTGATATTCCATGAGCCAGTCTTAAATTGGTCATAATTCTCTGACAATTCAGATTTTACCAAGTGCTTCCAGGATGAACCATTTAGTTCACCTTACAGCATCTGATGACTTTTCTATTCTTCAGCTCAAAACTCCTTCAGATATCGTCAATAGACAATATTTAAAAGACTGAGAATCAGGTACTCATAGTTATCATACCAATGTAACTACAACTTCTATCTTACTACTTATTTTCTACCTTAGTTTCTTCCCTCATTGTTAAGACAAAACCACAGAGAAATTAGAGACAGAAAGGCTTATTATTACCTTTAGCCACATATTTTGATTGTCAATAGATGAAAATTATATAATTCTCATACAGTATCTGACTGACCATTTCATATAAGTGTATAAATGAAACAATATGGAGTGTTCTGAAAGACATATACATATTATTTTTCCAGATTTGTAAAGTTGGAAAATCTTTCATGTGTTGTTAATTTCACCTTATATTTTGATGTTCATTGCACATAAGGTTGCCTCTATACACTGTAAGCAAATTGGTTGTACAGGTAATATTAAATTTACTCTGGAGATCTCAGTACACACAATCACAAACAAAAATCTCTTTCCATTTATTCATATACTCAGGTCTTGTATATGGAAAAAATTTCTCAAATCAATTTTTTCTCTCACAATTATCTTCATGCATGTTATTATTCATGTATGTTTATTATTCAAAGTATTAATCTAATTCTATTTATGATTGTTTCTCTTTCTAGTGTATGATTCAAGGTACTATCAGTAGATTAAATCATAAAATTTACATTACTCTGTAAAAGAGAATCTATCTGAAGTGTATCCTCTGTTACATCTGAGTTTTCTATCAGAACATTTGTTTTAATATTTTGCACTGGATATTGACATCAATGATGTTGGTAATATTTTACACTTAATAGTGAATGTCAGCAGTACCTCTGGCTCTTGATTATTTTGTTGAAAAATTCTAATGCTTTTCATTAAGTTCTGGTGTTTCCAGAAATGTACCGTGTGTTGATGAGTAAACATATAGTTGGATCTCCTTTTCAGAACTTTGTCTACAACTGATAGGTAAATAGAAAAATCCATATAGGAGAAATGGACTAATCCTTCACATCTGCATTAATATGACATAAAGAATTTGTTTTCTGTTTCTGACTTGTCCTTGCATCACAGCTAGGAACTGTTTAATGAACATTCTTTGTCATATTCATCCTAACTTTGGAGAGTTTTTCAGTCATAGTTTACCAAGAAAATGTTCTTCACTTTCCATGAGGGAATATTTGTATCAAAATTCTAAAAGTCATATCAAGTGTTGAAGAAGAGAGCTCTTATAGATCCTCATAGGCTGTGCGTCTGCTGCTATACTTAAAGTGATATGCAACCTAGGCTCATAATTCTGCTAGAGTGATTTTGCTTGTGTAAGGTCTACAGTGGGTCAGCAAAGATCCCTGATTTCAAGAGAGGAGTGTCTGCCATGTGCCAAATAAAGAATTCTGCAGTATTTTATCCATCACTATGCATCTTTTTATCAACAACCTAATAGTTTTTCATGTCTGCCTTATTTACTGAAGCCCGGCATCAGGTAATATTTGTCCCCTAAAGGTAGTAAAGTTTTCTGAGTATCCTGTGAAATTTCAAAATGTTCCTGTAAAACCAAATCACTATATTCCATGACAAAGGAAGAGAGCAGACTGAGTTCATGTTGAGAAGAATTAGAACCCCTATTGGCATATCTACCCTATCTATCAACATCCAGACATACATCAAAGCAATGTTTGTTTTCTCAGAGTAGGCTTTCTGATAATAATATGAAACCAAGAGAAAAATTTCCTTTATCTCCCATTTCTACAGATATATTTGAAGAACAGATGGTCAGGCCTAGCAATCTAGATACTACATAAACTGACTTTTGTATATTGTTGTTTTCTAACTTCTCTTCAACTTCAAATTCCTGTCACCTTTCTAACGTATATACAAGTCCCCTTCAACATTCATGGATTTTCTTATTATTAATATATGCTTAACCTTTTAATTTTGATTGTATTATCATTCACATGTTACAAATTATTCATTGAAACCTGGTGGGGCTTACTTGATAGACACACAATCAAATTTCATCTATATCTCTCACAAGAATCTGCCAATTACTCCATGAAAGGATAGAAGAGTATTGTCATTGAGCCTATCTGCAATTCACTAATGGTTGTTAAGAGCACTCTCATATGGTGGCCTCGGCTTGTGAGGCTGTGTTAGATTTCCCCTATCACTTCTGATTGTTCCCTCCTTTACCATCTGACTTTGCTAATTGGTTTCAAGTGGTCCCCTATCTCCAGGATCAGAATCAGAAATCCTACACAGGGCTTTCATATCTGGCCTGAAGTGAGTTACCCCTGACCTTTTCTGAGATGGTACTTTGTTAAATATACAGAATGAGTCTATACTGTTCAAAAGAAGACAAGATGTTCCCTTTTAAGACTCAAGTGAACTAGTGAATCTATTCAGACAACAAACCACCCAGAGATTATTCCGGGCCTAATACCCAGATTTGGAAATAGAGAATAAATGAATGGGTATTGAGTGAAAATTTTACCAGGCAATCCATCAGAGAAATCTCTTGAAAAAGCATGTACTTAAATATTCATCTGTACACACTTAGTCCTCCAAAATACACAACCATTATTACAGTATATTTTTGCATTGGTGTTAATACTTTTGATACTGTCTGAATAGTAGTATGTAATGTGACCAGCAGAACTGCAGAACTGCATCTGCTTTATCTTTTGAAACAGTCATTATTATTATTATTATTATTATTATTATTATTATTATTATTTCTGAAAACAAGATGTATTTTAATAAGAATTTAAATAAATTACATAACATTGAAACTGGAAGGGAAAAGGAAACCAAAAGACCAGTTTGTTCGTTTACATGGAACTGGGCTGCAACTTGTTTTGAGTTGAAATCTCTACAGTTAGCCACAAGGTTAATGGCACCAGCTTGATTTTTGCTTCCTCATTGTAAGTTTAACTGATATCAGGCTGGTCTTACCCTTCATGTTTCAGCATCCCTTCGTTAGTATAGATCTGCCTAAATATAATGCCCTAGTGGTGAGCTAGTGTCCATGACTTCTCTGGAAAGGTGGCCCTTTCTGAATTTTGCCTACCTGGTCAGACACCAGGGGTTCTTTTTATGGCCAGAGACTCTATATAGTGACATAGCTGTGTTAGTTACCATACTCTCAGTCACCTGAGCTGTTCAAATGGTGATACTCTTCTAGGGTTGGGGTCTCTCTCAAGGGAGTCCCAAGGAACTTCTGGTCACACATACCCATTACACAGCTGTGATTTGGGGGTTCTTGTCTTGCCTGAAACCCTGTTATTGCTTTGTTTCAGGGTAGAAACTGTCATGGATTATTGCTTAACCTATGTAAATGAGGTTCAAGACCTGGCTTTTCTCAGTTTATTGCATGAAGGAGTTACACTACTCCAAGGTAAAAGTGGACCCTAAATGAGTACATTAGACAAGCTGTAAGGTTTCTAAACTTGTGACAAGGGACACCAGGGAAATTCTACTCATTGGACGGAAATCCTCACTTAAGTTTCAGAGAGCTACAAGCACTTAAAATCCATGAATCTTCAACTGATCGTCCTTAGCCAGTCCAATTTCTATCAGGAACTGGCATATATTCTTGCATTGGTCATCTTGTAGCTGAATTATTTCTCCATATTCTACATGTTCAATTACAGTACAATTGCAAGCAAATTTCTTTTTAAACGCCTTCACTAGTTTATTTTTAAAAAATTTTTATTAGACACATTTCTTTACTTACATTTCAAATGATATTCCCTATCTGAGTTTCCTGTCCATAAGCCTGCATCTCCTCTACTCCTCCTCCCCCATAGAGGTATTCCCTCTATACATCCTCCATATTGCCCCCATCCCCATATTCCCCTGCACTGGGGTTCCAACCTTGCCAGGACCAATGGCTTCCCCTTCCCCTGGTGCCCCAATAAGGCTGTTCTCCGCTATACATGCAGTTGTAGCCCTGGGTCAGTCCATGTATAGTCTTTCAGTAGTGGTTTAGTCTCTGGAAGCTCTGGTGTATTGGCATTCTTGTTTTTATGGTGTTGCAAGCTCCTTCAACTCTTTCAATACTTCCTCTAACTTCCCCCAAGGGCGTCCTGTTCTCAGTTCAGTGGTTTGCTGCTAGCACTGTCCTCTATATTGGACATGCTCTTGAAATGTCTCTCGGGAGAGATCTATATCCGGTCCCTTTCAGCATGCATTTTTTAGCTTCATCAATCTTACATAGTTTTGGTGGCTGTAAATATATGGGCCTCATGTGGGGCAGACTCTGAAAGGCCATTCCTTCAGTTGCTGCTCTACACTTTGCTTCCACGTCCTCTCCCATGGATTATTTGTTCCCCTTTTAAGAAGGAGTAGGATCATCTGTATTTTTGTCCTCCTTCTTCTTGAGGTTCCTTTGGTCTGTGGATTGTATCTTGGGTAATTTGAGCTTTTCGGCTAAGTGGATACTTAACAATGCTTGCATACCAAGTGTGATTTTCTGTGATTGAGTTACCTCGCTCAGCATGGTTCTAGTTCACTCCATTTGCCTATGAATTTCATGAAGTCATTGTTTTTGATAGCTAAGTAGTACTCAATTGTGTAGATGTACCACATTTTTGAATCCATTCCTCTGTTGAAGGGCACCTGGCTTCTTTCCATCCTCTGCTTGTTATAAATAAGGTTGCTCTGAACATAGTGGAGCATGAGTCTTTGTTGTATATTGGCGCATCTTTTAGGAATATGCCCAGGAGAAGTATAGCTGGGTCCTCAATAAAGGAAATGTCCAATTTTCTGAGGAACCTCGAGAATGATTTCTAGAGTGACTGTACCAGTTTGCAAATCCATGAACAATAGAGGAGTGCTCCTCTTTCTCCACATCACTGCCAGCATCTGCTGTCATCTGAGTTTTTGATCTTAGCCACTCTGACTGGTATGAGGTGGAATCTCAGGGTTGTTTTGATTTGCATTTCTCTGATGACTAAGGATGTTGAATGTTTCTTTAGGTGCCTTTTGGCCATCCATTAATCCTCAGCTGAGAATGTTTTGGTTTGCTCTGTACCGCATTTTTTTAATAAGGCTATTTGTCTCTCTGGAGTCTAACTTCTTGAGTTCTTTGTATATTTTGGATGTTAGCTGTCTATCAGATGTAGAATTGATAGAGATTTTTTCCCAATCTGTTGGTTGCTATTTTGTCCTAACAATAGTGTCTTTTGCTTTACAGAAGCTTTGCAGTTTTATGAGGTCCCATTTGTCGATTCTTGATCTTAAAACATAAGCCATTGGTGTTTTGTTCAGGAAATATTCCCCAGTGCCCATGTGTTCAAGACTTTTCCCCACTTTTTCTTCTATTAGTTTGAGTGTATCTGGTTTGATGTGTAGGTACTTGATCCACTTGGACTTAAGCTTTGTACATGCTGATAAGAATGGTTTGATTTGCAATCTTCTACATGTTGACCCTCAGTTAACTATCATCATTTGTTGAAAATGCTGTCTTTCTTCCATTGGATGGTTTTAGCTTCTTTTTCAAAGATCAAGTGACCATAGGTGTGTGGGTTCATTTCTGGGTCTTCAATGCTCTTCCACTGATCTATTTGCCTGTTGCTGTACCAATACCATACAGTTTTTATGACTATTGCTCTGAAATACTGCTTGAAGTTAGAGATGTTGAGTCCCCAAGAAGATCTTTTATTATTGAGGATAGTATTTGCTCTCCTGGTTTTTTTTATTCCAGATGGATTTACAAATTGCTCTTTCTATCTCTATAAAGAACTGAGTAGGACATATGATGGGGATTGCATTGAATCTGTATATTGCTTTTGGCAAAATGGTCATCTTTCCTATATTAGTCCTACCAATCCATGAGCATGGAAGCTTTTCCATCTTCTGAGATCTTCCTCAATTTCTTTCTTCAGTGATTTTAAGTTCTTGTCATACAGATCTTTCACTTGCTTGGTTAAGGTCACATCAAAATATTTTATATTATTGGGGACTATTGTGAAGGGTGTCATTTACCTAATTTCCTTCTCAGCCTGTTTATCCTTTGAGTAGAGGATGGCTACTGATTGGTTTGAATCAATTTTATACCCTGACACTTTGGTGAAGTTGTTTAAGTAGTTTCTTTTTATTGTATTCACCAGTGATCCCTTGGACAGTTGTAAGGGTCTTCCTGTTTCCCTGTTGAATTCTTATAAGGAAATAATCCTCAGTTCCAGCAGGAAGCTGGTCATCACCCTTATTTGCATCATCAGAGGGGTTGAAAGAGTGGAGGTTCTGGATAGCAGACCTACAATATGATTTCTTTTCCTTAGTGGAAATGGCCTGCTAATGCAGCTGCCAGAGAAGACAGGCTGCGGTTTTGGATGTGGGTGTTGGGGCATAGTGTTGGAAGCAGTGGGTTTGAGGGGGAGGCAGCTGAGTCCTTTGCAGCAGCTCAGTGACTAGGGTTCATAATTATTTTTTTAAAGCCTGGGTATTGACAAAATTGAGGTGTTCTAGACTCCAAACATAGGTAGATTTTTTCACATTCTTGTCTAATTTTCATAAAGGTATCAAAATACTCATTTAAGAGTGGAAGACAAACACTTTACATGTGTTTGGTCATAGAGTCATTGGAAAACATCTTTTGGTATTTCCTTTTCTTTTTAAAATAATCTTTCTCTTTCTTTCTTTCTTTCCTTCTTTCTTGATGCTTTTCCATAGATACTGGGTATTTTTGAATTTTTTAAAATATTTTATTCACATTTTAATTTATATTTCAAACCTTATTCTCTTTCATGGTTTGCCATCCATAACCCCCATGCCTCCCCATCTCATCTCCTATCCCCCTTCTTCTCTGAGGGTGTTCCTGTTTCAAAAACCCCAAACCATTCCAGCCTCCCAATCCTGACATTTCCCTACCTTGGGTGATACAGCCTTGGCAGGACCAAGGGCTTCTCCTCCCATTCAGGCACAACAAGGCATACAGAACTCCAAATAAATAGGACCAGAAAAGAAAGCCCTCGCATCACAAAATAGTCAAAACCCTAAATGCAGAAAACAAAGAAAGATATTTAAAGCAGTAAGATATGACGGTAAAGTAACATACAAAGGCAGACCTATAAGAATTACACCAGACTTCTCACAGGGGCTATGAAAACCAGAAAATCCTAGGCAGATATCATCTAGACGCTAAGAGAAGACAAATGCCAGCCCAGGCTACTATGTCTAGCAAAACTCTCAAATAAAATAGATTGAGAACCCAAGATAATCCAAGAGAAAAGCAAATTTGCACAATAACGTTCTACAAATCTAGCCCTACAAAATATAATAGATGGAAAACTCCAACAGTGGGAGGAAAACTACACCCTAGAAGAAGCAAGAAACTAATTTTGCAACAAAACCAAAAGAAGAGATTCACACAAACATAATTCCACCTCTAACAAGGAAAATAACAAGAAGGAACAATGACTATTCCTTAATATTTCTTAAGACCAATGGAACCAATTCTCCAACAAAAAAATATTGACTAACAGACATGATATGTAAAGAAGACCCAGCATTTTACTGCATAGAGGAAACAACCTCAGAGACAAAGAGAGGTACTACCTCAGAGTAAAAGACTGGAAAACAACTTTCCACACAAATGGTCCAAAGAAACAAGTTGGAGTAGCCATTGTAATATCAAATAAAATTGAGATTCAACCAAAAGAAAATGAATGACATTTCATGTTTATCAAAAAATTCCACCAAGTTGAACTCCCAGTCTTGAATAAGTTCCAAATGCAAGGTCACCTACATACATAAAGGAAACCTTATTAAAGGTCTTAGCACCCATTGTACCTCACACCATAATAGAGGGAGACTTCAACAGCCTCATCAATGGACAGATCATGGAAATAGAGGCTAAACGGAAACATATAGAAACTAAGAAGTGATGAACCAAAAGGATTTAACATATATGTGTAGAACATTTCATCCTAAAATGAAAGAATATACCTTTTTCTTAGTATGTCATGGTACCTTATCCAAAATAGGCCATAAAATTCCATAGTTACAGGAAGATTTGAATAATCACATGCACACTGTAAGATCACCATGGACTAAGGCTGGTTTTCAAAAACAAAACAAAAAATAAATGACAGAAAGCCCACATATACATTGAGTTGAACAAAGCTCCCCCAAATGATAATTTGGTCAGGGAAGAAATAATGAAAGAAATTAAAGATGTTTTAGAAATTAATGAACAGGAAGACACAACATACCCAAAACGTATGGGGCATGATGAAAGCGTGCTATGAGAAAAACTCATAGGTCTGAATGCCTTCAAAAGGGAACATGAGCGAGCAAACATTAGCAGTTTGACAGCACATGTAAAAGCTCTAGCACAAATAGAAACCAATACACCCAAGAGGAGTATAAGGCAGGAATTAATTGAACTCATGGCAGACATCAACCAAGTAGAAACAAAAAGCACTATACAAAGAATCAACAAAACCAGGAGCTGGTTCTTTGAGAAAATCAGCAAGACAGATAAACCATTAGTCAGCCTAACCAGAGGGCACACAGAGTCTATCCAAATTAATAAAATCAGAAATGAAGAGGGAGACATGACAACACAATCAGAGGAAATTTGGAAAACCATTTGATCGCACTACAAAAGCCTGTATTCACCAAACTGGAAAATATGGGTGAAATGGATAATTTTCTAGACAGATTCCCGGTCCCAAAGTTAAATCAGGATTAGATAAACTATCTAAGCTATCCGATAATTCCTAAAGAAATATAAGCACTTATTAAAAGTCTTCCAACCAAAAGAAGCACAGGACCAGATGGATTTAGGGCAGAACTTTCTGGAAGACGTCATATCAATACTGCCCACACTATTACACAAAATAAAAACAGAAGAATCACCACCCAATTCCCAATAAGCCAAAATTACGCTTATAGCTAAACCAAAGAAAATCTCAACCAAGAAAGAGAACTTCAGACGAATTCACCTTATGTGTACCCATGCAAAAATACTCAATAAAATTCTTGCAAACTGAATCCAAGAAAACAGCCCAATCTTATTGATTATTCCCTAAAGTTAAACTAGCCATTCTCTATTGATTTTATTCTATTTCAAGTTAGAATACAGTGTATTAGAACACCAGAAAATGTAGATTTTCACATATGACCATTCTATCTTAAATACAGTGCATAGGTCTAGCTATGTTCTACAAATTTTTGCATGGCATCAGTAAATAAGGAAATTTACTGTATTTACATGGTTGTTCTCTCATTCTAGAGTGATGCTTTTTAAACAATATGGTTGTGTTTGCCTTTTTAAACTGTATTAACCTTCATTGACTTTATTTCATCACATTCAATACATTTTTCCCTTGCTTCTTTTCATGTGCTTTTATTATGCGCATTCTTTCAAATTTAGTTTCTTTGATATTGAATCAAGTAATAAGTAGATCCCTCCTATCAACTTTCCTCGTCCTAGTCCACCATTCAGATAACCATCTATGGGCTTATTCGGAAAATTTCTATCTCTGTATATTCAATGTTAGTCCTGAGGTTTTTCCTCTGTCACATTAAACTTTCCTTCTTTAGCAATTTATATTTCTTATAATTTTTATATCTTTTAAAGGGATATTTTTCACAGTTATCATATGTTTTCTTTCTCAGGCTTAGTCTTTTTGCTAGAACATATTCAAAGCTAGTGCTGACATGTGATCTTTTATTTGAATCAATTTAACTGTACGTCTCAGGTTCATAGATCCTGGCTCTTCACCATAAGAAAAGGTGATACTTTTTCCTTAAATAAGCTTTCTCCCTGGAGCCTTATCAGCTTACACTGCATACCTTAGACTTAGCAAGAGGCAGACAACCAGGGAAATGTCTTAATCCCTCTCCTTTTCAGGATTTTTGTTAGTGTATAGTTACAAGTGTGATTGTGTCCCAAAGACAAGAGTGAAGTCCATAAACCCTCGAGTTATGAGGTAGCAACCGAGGTAGGAAAGACAATTCTCTGCTTACAGAAGGAGTTTCTAGACAGTAACATGCTTTTGTCTAGAAAATAAGACCATGTGTCCATGGACTAAAGATGATGGCAATGATAAAAGTTTTGAATTGCAAACTCAGTGACCTCTTCTTCATCCCAAGCTTGGATTTGTATCTATCACATGACATCATTTATTCCAAAGTCAGTTGGGAGCTAACTTTCAGAAAAAGTTATGTTTCTGTTGTATATATGGCTGGAACTTCTGAGTCAGGACTGTCCTGTCTGGATCTCATTTTTCTGTTGATATTGCAACCATATTCTATGATCTATATAATATCCTGATTCCCTTATTAATTAAGGGTTTTCTAAGTACTGTTGCTCATATGTGTCTGTTGATAAGTTTTAGTTGTATGGTTTATTTTCAGGACAGAGCAAGAAATATAAAAATAGCAGGGATCTATAATGTACTTTAGTCATGATTTCCTCAGAACTGAATCTGGAGCTTTGGCAAACTAAAGGACAATACATGTAAGGGAGTTAAAACTGTCTGCTCTGTACTGTAGTTTTCTAGATAATGCTAGCTACATCTACCAAATATATCCCTGTTTTCTGTTATTTACCTTTCCTGTCTCTGCATCATCTCCAGATATTCATCCATTCCAAAGAATCCTTCCTTTCATTTCATTCCTTAGAGGACACCTAACACTTATCCTGGTTTCTCAGCATGTGCCTTTCCCAAATGCCCTTGCCATTCTTTCCTACATGCAAATTTCACATTAAAATGCTTCTGTAAACAGAGGACCTGATCATCTTCAAAGGCTTATAACCTCACATTAGTTTTAGGGAAAAAATTTGAAGGCATGGATTTAATACCTGGAGTCCTGATTTTTCAGATCTAACCTCCTAACACCTGCATCAAAAATTTCAGTCCCTCACAGTGCTATTATATCAGGAGCTACAGGAAGTACCAACTTGCTGAGTTCGAATTTTCTTTTCAAATCAACTGAGAGTTCATCTATAGTAGAAAACGAAGTGACCCAGTCAGTAGTTATGAGCACCAATCTCTTTAGTCAAACTTGCCTATAGTTCTTCCAGAGCCTAACCCCACAAGGCCCAGATAAAAAGGAAATATAATTGGGCTTTTGTAATATCATCAGGGAAGTCAGAAGATATTTTAACTGAAACAATATATACTTAATATTTACTAGTAAACGATGAATATTTCAAACTCTGAAATCTCCTAGTCCTGTACTTTTTGTAGTGATATTTATAGCATTGGTAGTATTTTAATACTATTTTTTATGTCAGATAAAGCACTAAATGTGCATTATCCATACTTATAGTCTTAATACTTGTCTTTAAGTTGTGTGATTTCTAAGCATTTCCTGGTGGTAGGGATACACACTTAAAGAGAGTATATAAACTCTTTGTATGTACATGATGATACATTCAAGAAGGTAAAGTTTGGACCTGACCTCGACCCATAGCTCACTATATTCAGATTACATGGGGGAGAGAGATGGACTCCCAGAAATGCACAGGGGAGATGACCACTTTTGCTCACATTCCTGGCCCAAAAGGAATCAGCCTGAAGCTGTCTGGATATAGGATCCTAGGAACAATCAGGGACAGGTTGTCTCTTGTTTATGCCTGTGCCTGGAGCTGAAAGCTGGTCTCCAGGAGCACTGACAAGTTTGAGAGCAGAAGTAAGACCACCACTTCTGCTCTGAGGGACCAACCTGAAGACCTCAGAACATAGGAATTGAAAGCAGTCTGGGAAAGGATTGCTCCACATTTTGCTTTCTCTCAGAGCTGACCTGGTTATGTATCTCCCCTGGGGAGAGAGCTGGATTCTCCAAAATGAGGACAATCCTGAGAGCACAGATGAAACCACCACTTTTGCCCCCTTTTCTGGATCTAGAGGTATCAGCCTGGTGCCATTTGGACAGAGGCACCAAACAACTGTCTTGGACAGGATACTTCTGGCTTCTGCCTGGGCCCAGAGCTGACACTGTGACACAACTCTCTATACCCAGATATCACTGGAAAAAGTCAGCCTCCAGGAGTGCTAAAACAGAGGCTTAAATGAGTATCAAGCTATTTTGAGAGATAGCAAGAGCAAATAACAGCAGAGATAACCAGATTGCAAGAGGCATGTATAGTACCTACAGAACAAACCAACACTACTTGGGAACATCAGAACACAGTTCTCCCACCAGAGCAAATATTGGATATCCCAACACACCAGAAAAGCAAGCTTTGTTTTCAAAATCATATCTCATGATGAAGATAGGGGACTTTAAGTAGGACATAAATGACTCTCATAAACAAATACAGGACAACACAGGTAAACAAGTAGAAGCCCCTAAAGAGGAAACAGAAAAATCATTTAAGGAATGATAGGAAAACAACCAAACAGGTAAAGCAATTGAACAAAACAATACAGGATTTAAAAATAGAAATAGAAACAAAGGATACACCCTGGATATAGAAATCCTGGGAAACGTTCTCGCCCAGAGTCGCCGCGATTTCCTGCTTCAACAGTGCTTGAACTGAACCTGGTGCTCGACCCCTCCGACCCCCGCCGGCCGCTTTGAGCCTGAGCCCTTTGCAACTTGTCTCTCCGCCGCTCCAGCGTCGCCTCCGCGCCTCGCCCAGCCGCCATCATGACCATCGCGTCTCCCTCGCAAGTGCGCCAGAACTACCACCAGGACTCAGAGGCTGCCATCAACCGCCAGATCAACCTGGAGTTGTATGCCTCCTACGTCTATCTGTCTATGTCTTGTTATTTTGACCGGGATGATGTGGCCCTGAAGAACTTTGCCAAATACTTTCTCCATCAATCTCATGAGGAGAGGGAACATGCTGAGAAACTGATGAAGCTGCAGAACCAGCGAGGTGGACGAATCTTCCTGCAGGATATAAAGAAACCTGACCGTGATGACTGGGAGAGCGGGCTGAATGCGATGGAGTGTGCACTGCACTTGGAAAAGAGTGTGAATCAGTCACTACTGGAACTTCACAAACTGGCTACTGACAAGAATGATCCCCACTTATGTGACTTCATTGAGACGCATTACCTGAATGAGCAGGTGAAATCCATTAAAGAACTGGGTGACCACGTGACCAACTTACGCAAGATGGGAGCCCCTGAATCTGGCATGGCAGAATATCTCTTTGACAAGCACACCCTGGGACAGGGTGATGAGAGCTAAGCTGAAGTCCCCAAGGCCATGTGACTTTACTGGTCACTGAGGCAGTGCATGCATGTCAGGCTGCCTTTATTTTTTCTATAAGTTGCACCGAAACATCTGCTTAAAAGTTCTTTAATTTGTACCATTTCTTCAAATAAAGAATTTTGGTACCCCCCCCCAAAAAAAAGAAATCCTGGGAAAGAGATCAGGAGTCATAGATGCAACCATCTGCAACAGAATTCAAAATAGAAGACAGAATCTCAAAGGCAGAATATACCTTAGAAAACGTTGACACAACCATCAAAGATAATGTAAATTGCAAAAAGCTACTAACACAATACATCAAGGAAATTTAGGACTCAATAAGAAGGGCCAGGAAGTGCCTTTAACAAAATTACAGGAAAAAAAAAACACTTCTCTAACCTAAAGAAAGATGCCAACAAACATACAAGAAGCCAACAGAACTCCAAAGAGATTGGACCCGAAAAGAAATTCCTTCATTGACATAATAAACAAAACAGTGAATGCACAAAACAAAGAAACACATTAAAAGCAGTAAGGGAATAATGTCAAGTAATATATGAAGCAGACCTAACAGAATTACACCAGACATCTCAGCAGAGATTATGAAAGCCAGAAGTTCCTGGGAAAATGTCATGCAGACCCTAAGAGAAGACAGAAGCAAGTTCAGGCTACTATGTCCAGAAAACTTCTCAATTAACATTGATTGAGAAACCAAGATATTCTAAGGGAAAACCAAATTTGCTCAGTATCTATCCACAAATCCCACTCTATGAAGGATAATATATGGAAAACTCTGACACCAGGTGGAAGACTACATCCTAGGAAAATTCAGAGAATAATCTTCTTGCAACATACCCAAAAGAAGTGAGCCACAGAAACATAATTCCGCTTCTAACAACACACATAACAGGAGACAACAATCTCTATGTTATAATATCTCTGAATATAAATGGATTCAATTTCCCAATAAAAAGACATAGACTAACCATCTGGATATTTAAAGAGATACAACATTTTGATGCATAGAGAAAACACACCGCAGTGACAAAGAAAGACAGTACCTCAGAGTAAAGGCAGGAAAACAATTTTCTAGCAAGTAGTCCCAAGAAACAAGCTGTAGTAGCTATTCTAATATTCAGTAAATATACTTTCAACCAAAGCTGTCAGAAAGATAAGGAAGGATATTTCATATTCATCAAAGGAAAAATCCTCCAAGATAAACTCTAAGTACTGAACATCTATGCTCCAGATGAAATGGCATCTATAATCATAAAAGAAAATGTATTAAAGCTCAAAGCACACATTGCACACATTGTGAGGACAGAAAATAGTTTGAGACTTCAAATCCCACTCCCAGCAATGGACAGATCATGGAAACAGAAACTAAACAGAGACATAGAGAAACTAACAAAAGTTATGAGCCAAATGGATTCAACATATATCTATAACACTTTCCATCCTAACAGAAAAGGATATCATTTTTCTCAGCAACTCATACTATCTTCTGTAGGGAGCGGCACATATAGATAAAAGATGGCGCTGACATCTGATGGTCCTTTGTGGTTAACACCCACAAAGCACATGTCCTGGCATTTCTCCGGCAGTTATCAGGCTGGAGTGATATTCATGCTAATGAGGTATTTCATGCTCCACCAATCCCTAGAGGACAAGTATATAGCCATAGCCTGTTTCGTATATAAGGCTGGTGCCTTTGTTGCTTGGGGTCCCCGTATCAACAATGAGGTGTTCCTGCAACAAAGGGCTGTTGAGAAGAATCCAATGGTGTTGCGTCTTCTTGCTGGACGAGGTGGGCATTGCAATCTTCTCCAAAATTGACCATATAATTGGTGATAAAACAGGTATCAACTGATACAAAACGATTGAAGTAATGCCATGCATCCTTTCAAATCACCATGAACTGACTTTTTTTAAATAACAACAAAAATAACAGAAAGCTCAGTTCACATGGAATCTGAGCAATGTTATACTCAGTGATAACTTTGGGAAGACATTATAAAGTTTTTACAATTTACTGCAACTGAATCTACAACATACCCAAACTTATGGGACACAATGAAAGAAGTAAAAAGAGGAAAGCTCATAGCTCTATGTGCCTCTAAAAATAGACAAAGCTTACACCATTGGCTTGACAGAACACATAAAAGTTCTAGAATAAAAAGAAGCCAATACACCCATGAAGAGTAGAAGGCAGGAAATAATCAAACTCAGTGTGAAACCAACCCAGTAGAAGCAAAAATGAGTATACAAAGAATCCACAAAACCAGGAGCTGGTTCTTTGAGAAAAGGAACAAGATAGATAAACCAGGGCTCCAACTGGATATGTAGCAGAGAATAGCCTTGTTGAGGCACCAGTGGAAGGGAAAACCCTTGGTCTTGCCAGACTAACCAGAGCTCACAGAGAGAGTATCTAAATTAACAAAATCAGAAATGAAAGGGAGACTTAACAACAGAAACTGAAGAAATTTATAAATCATCAGATCCTACTGCAAAAGCCTATATTCAACAAAACTGGAAACTCTGGATGATATGGACAATATTCTACACAGATACCAGGTACCAAAGTTAAATCAGGATCAGATAAACCATGTAAACAGTTCCATAACTAAGAAAGTAATAGAAGCAGTTATTAAGAATGTCCCAAACAAAAATCCCAGGACCAGGTATTTTTAGTGCCAAATACTCTCAGACCTTCATAGAAGAAATTATACCAATTCTATTCCTAATATTTCATAAAATAAAAACAGATGGAACATTATATAATTCCTACTATGAATACACAATTATGCTTATACCTAAACCACACGAAGACAAAATAACTTCAGGCCAATTTCCTTTATGAATACTGATGTAAAAGTACTCAATAAAATTCATAGGCAAATGGAATGAACTAGAAAATAACATCCTGAGTGAGGTTACTCAATCACAGAAAAACACACTTGGTATGCACTCATTGATAATTGAATATTATCCAAAAAGCTCAAATTACCCAAAATGCAATCTACAGATCACAGGAAGCTCAAGAAGAAAGATGACCAAAATGCAGATGCTCCCACTCCTTCTTAAACGGGGGAAAATATTCATAGGAGGGGATATGGACGCAAAGTTTAGAGCAGTGACTCAAGGAATTGCCGTTCAGAGCCTGACACACATGCGGCTGTATATATATACAGCCATGAAAACTGGTTAAGATTGATGAAGCTAAAAGAGGCATTAGAATAGGGACTGGATATAGATCTCTCCTGAGAGACACATCCAGAGCATGTACAATATGGAGGTCAATGCTAGCAGCAAACCACCAAATTGAGAACAGACCCAATTGGGGGGAATTAGAGGAAGTATTAAAAGAGTTGATGGAGCTTGAAACCCCATAAAAACAACAATGCCAACCACCAACCAACCAGAACTTCCAGGGACTAAACCACTACCGAAAGACTATACATGGCCTGAACCAGGGCTCCAACTGGATATGTAGCAGAGAATAGCCTTGTTGAGGCACCACTGGAAGGGAAAACTCTTGGTCTTGCCAAAGTTGAACCCCCAGTGCAGGGGAATATTGGGGAGGGCAATAAGGGAGATGTATTTGGAGAATACTTGTATGGGGAAGGGTGAGGGGAAGAAATCGTGACTTATGGACAGGAAACCAGGAGGGGGAATAACCTTTGAAATGAAAGTAAAGAAATGTATAATAAAAAATTTAAAAAATTCTCACAAAGAGAATTCAAGAACACATCAAAATGATCATCCATCATGATCAAGTAGGCTTCATCCCAGGGATTCACGGAGGTTTAAATATACAGAAATCCATCAAAGTAATCCAGTATATAAAAAATTCAAATGAAAAAAACCACATGACATCTCATTAGATGCTGAGAAAGCATTTGACAAAGTTCAACACCCCTTCATGTTAAAAGTCTTGAAAATGTAAGGAATTCAAGGCTTATACCTAAACATACTAAAAGCGATACATAGCAAATCTGTAGGCAACATCAAACTAAATGGAGAGAAACTTGAAGCAGTCCCACTAACATCAGGGACTAGACAAGGCTGCCTACTCTTTCCCTACCAATTCATCATAGTACTAGACGTTGTAGTCTGAGCAGTCAGAGAACAAAGTCAGGTCAACATGATACAAATCTGAAAGGAAAGAGTAAAAAAAAATCACTATTTGCAGATGATATGATAGTATACTTAAGTGTCCAGAAAAGTTCCACTAGAGACCTCTTAAGTTTAATATACAACATCGGCAAATTGACTGGATATAATATTTGCTCAAAAATGTGTAGTCTTCCTTTACTCAAGGAATTAACAAGCTGAAAAAGAAATTAGGGAAACGACACCCTTCACAATATTTATAAATAATATGAAATTCCTTGGTGTGACTCTAACCAATCAAGTGAAAGATATGTATGATAAAACTTTAAGTCTCTGAAGAAAGCAATTGAAGAAGATCTCAGAAAATGGAAAGATCTCCCATGTTTCCTGGATTGGCAGGAATAATATTTTGTAAATGGCCATTTGGCAAAATAAAAAAAAAATCTGCAGATTCAATGCAATGTTCCTCAAAATTCCAAATCAAGTTTTCATAGTGTTAGAAAGAGAAATTTGCATATTCATTTGGAATAACAAAATAACAACCAAAAAAAAAAAAAGAATAGCTATAACAATCATCAATAATAAAACAACTCCTGGGAAATCAAAATCCTCAATCTCAATCTGCATTAAGACCAATAGTGATTATATCTTTACAGAATTGGTACATAGACAGGCAGGTAGATCATTGGAATAGTTTTGAATACCCAGAAATGAACCCACAAACTTATGGTCACTTGATCTTCAACAAAGAGCTAAATCCATCTAGTGTATAAAAGAGAGCATTTTCTTTTTTTCTTTTTCTTTTTTTTCATCTTTATTAAATTGGGTATTTCTTATTTACATTTTGATTGTTATTCCCCTTCCCAGTTTCAGGGCCAACATCCCCTTAACTTCTTCCCCTCACTTTCTCTATGGTTGTTTCCCTCCCTATCCTCCCCACATTACCACCCTCCCCCCAACTATCACATTCACAAGTGGTTCAGTCATGGCAGGAACAAGGGCTTCCCCTTCCACTGGTGCTCTTAATAGGTTATTCATTGTTACCTGTGAGGTTGGAGCCCAGGGTCAGTCCATGTAAAGTCTTTGGGTAGTAGCTTAATTCCGGGAAGCTCTGGTTGGTTGGCATTGTTGTTCATATGAGGTCTCAAGCCCCTTCAAGCTCTTTCAGTCCTTTCTAGATTCCTTCAACAGGAGTCCCGTTCTCAGTTCAGTGGTTTAATGATGGCATTCACCTATGTATGTGCTGCATTCTGGGTGTGTCTCTCAGGAGAGATATACATCCAGTTCCTGTCAGCCAGCACTTCTTTGCTTCATCCATCTTACCTAGTTTGGTGGCTCTGTATGTATGGGCCACAGTTTGGGCAGGCTCTGAATGGGTGTTCCTTCTGCTTCTGTTCTAAACTTTCACTCCCTATTCCCTGCCAAGGGTATTCTTGTTCCCCTTTTAAAGAAGGAGTGAAGCATTTGCATTTTGGTCATCCTTCTTGAGTTTCATGTGTTCTGTGCATCAAGGGTAATACAAGGATTTGGGCTAATATCCACTTAAAGGATAGGATTTTCTGTGTATGGTGCTGGTTCAACTGGCTCTCAGCATGGAAAAAATGCACATTGGTCCATCCTTATCAACTTGTTCAAATCTTAATTCTACGTGGATCAAGGACCTCTGCATAAAACCAGATACACTCAAGTAAATACAGTAAATTGGGGAATGGCCTTGTTCTCATGTGCCCTGGTGAAAATTTCTTGAAGAGAACAATAATGGCTTATGTTCTAAGATCAGAATTGAGAAATGGTACTTCCTAAAATTGCAAAGCTTCTGTAAGGCCAACGACAAAGTCTCTAGGGCAAAACTGCAACCATCAGATTGGGAAAATATCTTCACCAATCCTACACCTGATAGTGGACTAATATCCAATATATAAAAAGAAATCAAGAAGGTTATCGCCAGATAATCAAATAACAGTAGTAGTAGGAGCTTCAATAAACAGAGGAATTAACATGCTTAGCAAGCAAAAAGTGCCACTCTTTATAATGCTGATCAAGGCTAGATACATGGTCCAAGTGTTCCCATCTTAACATTTCTCTTTTCTATTTCTTGTAGCCATCATCCTCAAATCTCTGTCTATACCAAAACTACCCTTCATCTCAAGTTATCCTCTAAAGGAACCTACCACATCTTCAGCTTCCTCAGATCTGACACTTCCTGCTTGTCCAGATCTGACACTTTCTTCTTGGCTTGCCATTTTAAGGTCTTTTTAGTCTTTAGCATGTAAAAGAGTGCTTGGATATACCTCAATCTTTTTTTCTTCTTATTTACCTACTTTCTCATTTAGACCAAACATTGATAACATACCAGGTATTTCAAGTTGGATACTGAACGAAGTAGGGAAGAAATTCTAAGTATGGCAGCAATATATAGCAATAGTAGAAGACAACTTAGGATGCCATCAAAAAGAAGATTGGTAGAGCAGCTGGATTTAATTCATTGGACACTTACTTCCTAAATAGCATTTTCTATTTGTATAAATGCTTAGTTTCACCTTATATTTCACTTTTATATTCCAAAGCACTTAGAAATTTATTTTACCTTAATTAAAAACAATAATTTGTCCTTAATTTCTTGATGGTTCTGCAAATTTCAGATATGGAAAGATGAAGGTGAATGTTTTAAAACAGTGTATTACCATGATAACCATGTCAGTTTGTGTTGACTTGTGTTGTACTTTTTGTTATAAAAAAAATTAGACTCCTGGCACAAAGTTGAATCAATGTAGTTCAGTAGCCCTATAACCAAATCTGTCTACCCTCAAACATACTGTTGAGTACAAAATAGAAAAGTATTTAGGAAATTTGTATAAAGGCTCTGAGGGATAGGAATCAGCTTCATTCCTTCAACTATATTTGCCTCATTATTATATTTCTTCCTTCAGAAGGATAAATTTTATTTTTGCTGTTTGATTTTTGAGGTTAATGAATTTGGTTCTTATTCATTTAAATGTGTCAAGTTCCCCATCTCTTTTTTTCATGTAGTATTATTAAATCATCCACTAAACCTTTTAAACTTTCATTTGGGTCTCTCTGGTTATACTGACCCTCATGTAAAACATTTTACAGTGAAAATTTAATTTGTTCTCTACTTTGTCATCATTATAATGGATTTTCAGGCAAAGAGTGAGGGAAGATACCTCAGGATATTCCCAGTTTCAGGTCATTTACCAGCTTCCACGTAATAATGTTTATTAGACTATCTTATTTAATGCCATTAAACAATCCATGTTGGAAGTTCCACTTATTGTTTTATTGTGCCCCTCTAAGGTCGTCTTGCATAATAATATAATAATAATCCTGTCCCAAGTTGGTGTAGATTTGCAGAGACTTAATTAAGATAGAGGATTTATCTATTTTTGGAAAATTAATTTGTGGAGTGCAAAAATCCTGCTTAAAGAAATTTAGGTAATATCCAAATTGCAGCCATCAGTTTCTATATCCTTTATAGGGAAGGATATTTGGCTAGTATTAGTAACCAATTGAGTTAATTGATTTGTGTATATGCTCAAATTAATGTCCTTGATCAACAATTATGGCAGAGACACAGCCATTCTTTCAATCTAGTGTTCTAGGCAAATGGATTGATCTAGATAATATCATCCTGAGTGATGTAACCCAATCACAAAATAACACACATGGTATGCACTCACTGATAAGTGGTTATTAGCTCAAAAGTTTGAATTAAATAAGATACAATTCATGGACCACATGAAGCTTAAGGAGAAGGATGATCAAAATGTGAATGCTTCAGTTCTTCTTAGAATGTAGAACAAAAATATTCATAGGAGGAGATATGGACACAAAGTTTGGAGGAGGACTTGCCATACCTGGGGATTTAGCCCATATATATACAGCCACCAAACCCAGATAATATCGCTGATGCCAGGAAGAGAGTGCTGATAGGAGCATGTTTTAGCAATCTCCTGAGAGGCTCTACCAGAACATGACAAGTACAGAGGTGAATGTTAGCAGCAAACCATTGAACTGTGAATGGGGTCCTCACTGGAGGAGTTAGAGAAATAATTGAAGGAGATGAAGGGTCTTGTAATCCCGTAAGAACAACAACCAACCAGAGCTCCCAGGGACTAAATCACTACCCAAAAATTACCAAGAGTACATGGATAGATCCATGACTCCAGCTGTGTATGCAATAGGTGATTGCCTTGTTGGGTACCAATGGGAGAAGAAGCACCTGGTCCTTCAAAGGTTGGACCCTTTCCTCAGTGTAGGTTCAAGCAATGGTGAGGAGGCAGGAAGGGTTGTGTGGTTGGGGAAGGGGAATACCCTCATAATAGAAGGGTGAGGAATGAATGGCTATGAGGTATACAGATGGGAAACCAGGAAAGAGGATAACATTTGAAATGAAGTAAAAATACAAACCCTCCCTCATATTTTCTTGAGCACACAGTACTGCTGGCAGACATTTTTTCCTTTTGATAAAAGCATTAGACAGGCTTAAAAATATATCTGGACATCTGCAATAGGATTTCAGATCCATAAGAGATATTAGAGATCATCTAGCATCTTCAATTTTATATATAGAAACTATGACCCTGGACACAGAGGATAAGCTATGCTTACTGATACATGTTGCAGAATTAGAAGGGAGTTTGCAAAATTGGGAAGCAAGGGCATCAATGTTGAATACCTCCCACACTTTATAAATGTGAAATACTAAGAAATTGCAGAGACTCAACAATAGACTGTGACATATCTAAAGTTCACTAATCTGTTTGTAAAATTAAGTTTCTTCATCTGGAAAAATGGACATGATAAGCTTTTCAGTCAGCCTGAATATACAAAGTATTATGTATTACTATACCTTAAAAATAGATTGGTAGCTATTTTCACTTACTAGCAGAGGTTTTTAAGACCCTTGATTTTGCTCTTTCTTACAGATTATGATGTTCAAGTCAGCTATTCGTGCTCTTACATTCCATTAGTCAACAAACCCCTGCTTCTTGCAATTACCCTTCAATGGTGTCCTTATGAAGCCTATGTAGATGATTAAGCCATAGTATGGGCCTCAACACTGAACTTGATATGCTACAAGCAAACCACAGTGAAGAATTCAGGAAATTTCACAGTCTATGACTTTGGATTTGAAAGGCAGGGTTTATGAATATAGAAAAGTCTTCTAGAGAAAGAATTGAAGGAGCTTAAGGGGTTTCCTACCCCAGAAGAAAAATACCAACCAACCACAGCTCTCAGGGACTAATCCACCCTCCAAAGAGTACACATGGAAAGACCCTTTGCTCCAGCTGCATACGTAGCAGAGGATGACCTTGTTGGGCACCAATCGAAGAAGCCCTTGGTTTTGCCAAGTCTAGACTCCCCAATGTACAGGAATGTCAGGTTGGGGTTGCGGGAAGAGGTGGTTGGTTGGGGAGAGAATACCCTCATAGTAGAAGTGGGAGAGGTTATGTATCGGGATGGGAGTTCATGTACAGAAAACTGGGAAACGGGATAACATTTGAAATGTAAAAATTATCCTCTAGAAGGAGTTTGATGTTTCAAAACAAAAAAAAATATTAAAAAAAGAAAAGACCTCTAGAAAGCTCTGTAATAATAATAAGAAAAAGGCCAGATGCATTCCATCATGACAGGCCCACTTTTTTATACACTTTTAGGGGAAGATAGTTGCATTGCTGTTGATAGAAAAGCATCTTTTCTTACAAGTGACATTTGAAAATGCCAATATTGCATGTCAGGTTGCTATATGACACATTATAAAAACAAAGTATTTCTGAATTTATTTATTTGTATTCAGATATCATACCATCCTATTTGAAACCACTGGCCATTACCCTGTCCTTTCAAGTATTGGTTCATCAATAAATATTGCAAATGCATCATGGATAGTGTGTGTGTGTGTGTGTGTGTGTGTGTGTGTGTGTGTGTTTCTGTGTGTTTCCCTTGTTTTTCATGGTATGGAATTGCTTATTTCCTGTGGTTGCTTCGATCTCTGAGTCAAGGAAGAAATAAAAAAATAAAGACTTTCTAGAATGCAGTGAAAATGAAGACACAACATACTCATTTTTATGGGGCATAGTACTAGCAGTATTAAGAGCAAAGTTCATAAAATTATGTCCCTCCTTCAAGAAATTATCATCCTTAGACAGTAATTTTTTAAATTTTATTTTTCTTGGAAAATTTATGTATTACCATTTCTAATGTTATCTCCCTTTCCCCCTCACTCTGCTTCTATGTGGTTGCTCTCATTCCCAGCACCCAATTTTCTGTGTGGTTTTGTTTGTGAATAGATATTGTTTGAATTTGCCTTTGTCTTTTAATATCTCATTTTCTCAATAAACGGTGATTGAGAGTTTGACTGGATGTACTATTCTAGGAGGGATTTTTTTCTTTTTTTAGAGGATGCAAGATATCTGACCAGGATCTTTTATCTTTTAGAGTCTTTGTTTATAAAATAACTGTAACTCCTATAGGTCTTCTTTTTGATGCCACCTTACCATAATCTCTCATTGCTTTTAATATTCTTTCTTCGTTCTGCAGATGTTTTTATGTATTGATTATTATGTGGCAGGGGGATTTTCTTTTCTGGTCTAGTCCAATTTGTAGACAATAAACTTTTTGTTTGTTTACTGGCATCTTTTTCCTTTTTTTATTTGTCATGGAAAATTTATTTTCTGGGGCTATTTTGGTGTGAATGCTTTTTGTACTTTTTAAATTTTTTTTATTAACTTGAGTATTTCTTATTTACATTTTGAGTGTTATTCCCTTTCCTGGTTTCCGGGCCAATATCCCCCCTAACTCCTCTCCCTCCCCTTCTCGATGGCTGTTCCCCTCCCGATCCTCCCCCCCCCATTGCCACCCTCCCTCCAACAATCATGTTCACTGGGGGTTCAGTCTTAGCAGTCAGAGGTCAGAGTCCAGGGTCAGTCCATGAATAGTCTTTAGGTAGTGGCTTAGTCCCTGGAAGGTCTGGTTGCTTGGCATTGTTGTTCATATGGGGTCTCAAGCCCCTTCAAGCTCTTCCAGTTCTTTCTATCTTTTTCTTTACTTTGAGAAAATTTTCTTCCTTGTTGAAAGTAATTTGTGTGCCTTGGAGCTGGAATAATTCACTTCTGCCAATTCCTTTTATTCTTCTGTTAGGTCTTTTTGTGGTATTCCAGATTTCCTGCATGTTTTGAGTAAGGAATTTTTAGATTTACCCTTTTTTCTAATGTATAGATTTTTTCTATTGTATCTTCTATGACTGAATATCTCTTTTCCAGTTCTCTTACTATATTCGTGATGCTTGTATCTCTTCTTGTTCATTTCCCTAGGACTTTCATCTTTAGGATTCCCTCAGATTTTCTTTTCCTTATTGCTTCTATGTCTATTTTCACATCATGATCTATTTTATTTATTGCTTCATCTTTTATTGTATTTTACTATATATATATGTATATATATATTTAACCGATTTGTGTTCTTCTTCTTTAAAGACGTTTAAAAGTTTGATTGTATTTTCCTTTATTTCTTTAAGCGATTCATGCATCTACTCTTAAGAGGCATATATCATCTTTGTTAGATTGTATTTAACATCATTTTCTTCTGTTTCAGTTATTTTAGGTTATTAAGGGCTGCTGTAGTAGAATAGCTTTGCAAGAAGTTCTTATATTGCCATAGCTCTTATTGATTGTGCTGTTCTCAGGGCCTTTAGCCATTCATATGGTCTTTTTTCCTGAATGTTCCTGTTGTAGTTGGTATTGGGAAGAAAGTTAGCCTCAGTAGTCCATATGTGGCAGGCTTTGAATGGATTTCCTTATAATATGATTCCTAAGTAGTATGTTTCTATGGTTCAGGTTCTGCAGGTTTGATGAAGGTGGTCAGAAGGATGGTTGAAAAATGAAAGTGCTACTTGGAGGGCAGACTGCTCAGGGCATCTTAGGGTGCCCCAGAGGACTCACAGAGAAAGGGAAATAGGTGAGGGAAGAAAAGCTATCATGAATTGTTCATGCTCCCAGGTCTGATAAATGTGGAGGGTGATAGGAGGAACATGGGGGTCTACTTGGGACAACAGACTGCTGAAGGCAGCCTGGAGTGTACCACAGAACTTACAGAGCAGGGGAAATGGGTGTCAGAAGTAAAGATAATATATATTATTCGAATCACATGTTTGATGAACATGAGGTGAGATATGGCTGAAGAATGAAGGTGCCTCTGGGATAGCAGGGTGCTCATGGTCTAAAGTTCTCAGTGAGTAGAGATTATGAGTGGGCCAAAGAAAGCTTTCCTGTATGCTTCATCAAACACAGGCCTGATGAAATTTGCTGGAGGGAGATTTGAGTTCCAGAAAGTATAGCAGACTGTAGAGGATGGATTGTATATTAATTTAATAATGCCAGGAGTTCCATAGAAATAGCAGGAATCAAGTCAATAAATGACATTTCTTGATCCTTGTCAGTAAAAGATCATTCTTCACAGCTCAGATTAAATTGTAAAATTATTTCAGGAAGATCACTTGCTAGAATTTAGCCTGTTCTAGGTGGTCCCTGTCAGTTTAATTTCCCTTTTAGTATAGATTATACTCAAGAGGTTATATTGTGTATCGTCTGAATTTCTTTTCCTTCACTCTCTTATATTTCTCACCAGTACCAATTTGTTTGCACAGTTGCATTAAGTCTTTTCTCTTGATATAATATGGGCTCATGAATAGGTGTTGACTTTTTTCAATGCTTTTTCAGCCTCTAAGGAGATGATCATGTGAGGGTTTTTTTTTTTTGTTTGTCTGTTTTTTGAGTTTGTTTATATCATGGATTATATTGATGGATTCCTATATATTGAACCATTCTTTCATCTCTGCGATGAAGCCTAATTGACCGTGGTGAATGGTCATTTTGATGTGTTCTTGGTTTTGGTTTTTGAGAATTTTGTTGAGTATTTTTGCATTAATATTCATGAGGGAAATTGGTTAGAATTTCTCTTTCTTCATAGTGCCTTGTTTGGTTTAGCATGAGTATAATTGTAGCTTCATAGAATAAATTGTGTAAAATTCCTTCTGTTACATTTTTTGTGGAATAGTTTGAAGAATATTGGTGTTAGGCCAATATTAGACCTTCTTTGAAGGTCTGATAGAATTCTGTACTAAATTCATCTTGTCTTGGGCTTTTATTGCTGGGATAGTTTTCCCCTCGTTTTATTAAATTGGGTATTTCTTATTTACTTTTGAAATATTATTTATTTCCAGGTTTCCTGTCAATCAGCCCTTGCCCTTTCCCCTCCCCTGCTTCATGGGTGTTCTCCACACCATCAACCCCCCCTAGTGCCCCCTAACAGTCCCATACACTGGGGGTCCAACCTTGGCAAGACCAAGGGCTTCCCCTTTCAATGGTGCCCCATCAAGGCTATACACTGATAAACATGCAGTTGGAGTCCAGCGTTAGTCCATGTATAGTCTTTAGGTAGTGGTTTAGTCCCTGGAAGCTCTGGTTGTTGGCATTGTTGTTCTTATTGAGTCACAAGCCCCTTCAGCTATTTCAGTCTTTTCTCTAATTCCTCCAATGGGGATCCTGTTCTCAGTTCAGTGGTTTGCTGCTGGCAATGGCCTCTGTACTTTTTGTGTGCTGACTATGTCTCTTAGGATTGACCTGTTACCAGTTCCTGTCAGCATGCACTTCTTAGCTTCATCCATCTTATGTAGTTTTGGTTGATATATATAATGTGGGCCACATGTGGGGCAGGTTTGAATGGCGGTTCCTTCAGTTTCTGCTCTAAACTTTGCCTATTCTCTGCTCTAAACTTTGCCTGGTTGGCTGACTTTTAATGACTGCTTCTATTTCTTCAGGGGTTATGGGACTCTTTATATGTTTTGTCTGATCCTGATTTAACTTTGGTGCCTGGTATCTGTCTAGAAAATTCTTTATTTCCTCTAGATTTTCCAGTTTTGTTGCGGACAGGTTTTTTAGTAGGGTCTGTTAGATTTTTTAATTTCTTCAGGTTTTGTTGTCATGCTGGCCTTTTAACTTTTGCTTTCTGATTTTGTTAATTTGGATACTACCTCTGTGTCCTCTATGGCTAAGTGTTGATCTATCCTGTTGATTTTCTCACAGAATCATCTCCTGGTTTTGGGAAATATTTGTATAGTTCTTTTTGTTTCTGTTTGTTTGAGTTCAGGCCTGAATTTGATAATTTCCTGTCTGCTAATCCTCTTCGGTGTATTTGCTTCTTTTTGTTCTAGAGCTTTCAGGTATTTGGTCAAGCACCTAGTGTATACTCTGTCCTATTTCTTTTTTGAGGCACTCAGAGATATTTGTTTTCCTCTTAGCACTGCTTTATTGTGTCCCATAAGTTTTGGTATGTTGTGCCTTCTTTTCATTAAATTCCAAACAGTCTGTAACTTTTTTATTTCTTCCCTGCCCAAGTTATCATTGAGTAGAGTGTTTTTTAATTTCCGTGTGTATGTGGGCTTTCTCTTATGTTTTTTTCATTGTTGGTATTGAAGATCAGCCTTAGGCTGATTTGACATGATACATGAGATTATTTAATCTTCTTGTATCTACTGAGGCCTGTTTGTGACTGATTATATGGTCAATTTTGGAGAAAGTTTCATGAGCTGCTTAGAAGTTATGTTCTTTTGTTTTAGGATGAAATGTTTATAGATATCTGTTAAACCCATTTGGTTATAAATTCCAATAATTTCATAGACCTCTGTTTATTTTCTGTTTTTATGATCTGTCCATCCATGATAGTGGGGTGTTGAAGTCTCCCATTATTATTCTGTTTGGTGCAATATATTCTTTGAGGTTTAGTAAAGTTTCTTTTATGATTGTGGGTTTCTGCCCTTGCATTTGGAGCATAGATTTTCAGAACTGACAGTTCATCTTGGTAGATTTTCCTTTGATGAATATGAAGTCTCCTTCCTTACCTTTATTGATATATTTTGGTTGAAAGTTGATTTTATTTAATGTGAGAATGAGTACTCCAGCTTGTTTCTTAGAACACTTAGTTTGGAAATTTTTTCTCAGCCTTTTACTCTTAGGTAGTTTCTGTCTTTGTCACTGATGTGTATTTCATCTGTGCAGCCAAATGTTGGGTCCCCTCTACCCATCTCATCTGTTAGTCTATGTCTTTTTATTGTGGAATTGAGTCTAATGATATTGAAATATATTAGGGACAAATGATTGGTTTTCCTGCTATTTTTGTTGTTAGAGTTGAAATTATGTTTGTGTGGGTATCTTCTTTTAGTTTAGTTGCAATTAGATTACTTTTATGCTTTCTCATGCATGTAGTTTCTCTCCTTGTGTTGTAGTTTTCCATCTACTATCCTTTTTATGGACTGGTTTGTGAAAAGATGCTATGTAAATTTGGTTTTGTCATGAAATATCTTTGTTTTTCCATATATGTTAATTGTGATTTTTGCTGGGTATAGTAGCCTGGGCTGGCATTTCTGTTCTCTTAGTGTTCATATGATATCTTCCCCTGATCGTCTTGCTTTCAAAATATCTGGTGAGAATTCTGGTGTAATTCTGATAGAACTGCCTTTATGTGTTGTTTCACATTTTCCCCTTTGTGCTTTTAATATTCTTTGTTTTGTGCATTTTGTGTTTTGATTATTGTGTGACAGAAAGTGTTTCTTTTGTGGTCCAGTCTATTTGTAATTCTGTAGGCTTCTTCAGTGTTCATGGTCATCTCTTTTCTTAGGTTAGGTAAGTTTTCTTCTATAATTTTGTTGAAGGTATTAGCTATCCCTTTACATTGGGAATCTTTGCTCTCTTCTATACCTATTAACATTTGGTTTGGTCTTCTTATTGTTTCCTGGGTTTCCTGGATGTTTCACGTAAGGAGTGCTTTACTGTGTCAATGGTTTTTATGGTATCTTTTGCCACTGAGATTCTCTTGTCTATGTATTGTATACTGTTGGTGATGCTTGCGGTTATGACTCCTGATCTCTTTCCTAGGTTTTCTATCTCGATAATTGTCTCCCATTGTGATTTCTTTATTGTTTTTATTTCCAGTTTTAAGTCCTGTTTTGTTTGTTGAATTCCTTCACCTCTTTGGTTGAGTGATTTTAAATCCAAATCTTGCTTTTCTTGTGTGATGGGGTATCTAGGATTTGCTGTACTGGGAGAATTTTGTTTTGATGATGCCAAGTAGCCTTGGTTTCTGTTGCTTATATTCTTCTGCTTTCCTTTTGCCACCTGATTTTTTCTAGTTCTACCTGCCCTTGCTGTCTCTGACAAGAGACAGTCCCTTCTCTGATTCTGGTTGTGTGAGAACTCATCAGCGTTCAGCTCTCTCTGTGATACCTGTGATTCTTGGTTCCTGTGATCTTGAGATCCTTTTGTATCAGAACTATTGATAATCAAGCTTTCTTAGGGTGTTGCAGTGGTGGGTGGGGAGCCAGAGCCCTGGCTTTGCTCCAGGCACAGTTGCAAACTGTGGTGAACTGGTGATCTGGCTGGGCAGTTGTTCATGTTTTCCTTGTTCCTGTGGTGTTCCCAGTTATGGGGGTTGTTCAGAAAGCTGTTGTGGCCTCAGTTGTGATCTTGAGAGTGTCAGAGCTCCAGTGTTTCTAGTTGTGTCTTGTATCCCAGGAGTCAAGCTTCCTCTGTGATTCTGTGATCCTGAGCATTTCAGAGCAGCTGGGAGTGAAGCCTCTTCTGGGTTTTGTGGGACTGTGATCCTTGGCCTTTTAGAGCACATGGGAGTGGAGCTTCCTCTGGGTATTGTGGGACTGGGTGCGAGCCTGTGACCAAGGTCTGTTCAGTGTAGTAATTCAGACTGTAAGGGTCCTGTGTCACTGACTGCATAAGGGTTCCTGCATCCCTGGATCCTGGGGTACCTAAGTACTCTGGGTGTTGGGCCAGTTGTTGTAGCCTCCTTATCTGAGATTCTGGGCATGTTAGAGCACCTGGGTTTTGAATTTCCTCTGGGTGTTGTGAGACTGGGTGTGAAACCAGCGCCCAAGGTCTGCACAGAGCCCTATATCCTTTATTAAATGTAGAGTTATTAGACATCTTATAATGAGATGTGAAGTTGAGATTACTAACTCACAAGTAATTAGTTATTGAGTTAGGCTGTGCTTTCCATTTCCCTTCCAAACTGCCACAATATTTTATAAGTTATGGTGATTTATAACCCTTTAAGAGCCTTCAACATCTGTTCTGTATTATGCTCAAAATATCTGTGCATGTAAAGCATTTGATGGTGTTGGGAAATCTGTTGGCTTTGGAGACTTGGAAAGTTCTTGGAAACTCAGACACAAGTAACTCATCTTTATTTTGAAAAAATAAAAAGGAGAAGGGAAAGTGTTGAGGGCCAGCATAATCTAAGGAGGTTTTTCATATCCCAATGTATGAGTAAAAAACATAGTTCCATCTTTAAAACCAGAAATATGTTTGGCAAAAGTAGTTATGGTCAGGTAACAGGTTTTTTGAAAACCTATGCCTGCACATCTTGATAACCCAACTCTCCTTACCCTAATGTGCTATACAAACAAGTTTCAAGAGAGAATTTTCCCACACTGCGAGCATGCCATGTTCTACTTGTGCATCGTTGATTGTTTAGTCTCATCTTATTGTGTCATGCTTTTCTATTTATTTACTTTTATTTACCTCTAAATGAATCAATCTAACAAGCTACCAATCTATCTATCTATCTATCTATCTATCTATCTATCTACCTATCTATCTATCTATCTATCTATCTATCTATCTATCTATCTATCTATCTATGTAATCATCTATCATCTATCATGTGCTTATCTAATGCTATACTCCATAATAAATTTACTTGGTGTAAGTTATCAGTGGGTGCAAGATTTTCTGCCATAAATTGTTTATCTACATGTTCTTACCACATCACTCTTTCATGTTAGTTATTACCACTGAAGAAAGATTTTCTGGCCAAAGTGAAACATAGTTTAAGTGTGCTTATTTATTTATTTATTTATTTATTTATTTATTTATTTATTTATTTATTTATTTATCTTTTTATTCATTTTTAATTTTATTAGATATATTTCTTTACTTATATTTCAAACGTTATTCTCCTTCTCAGTTTCCTGTACATAAGCCCCCATTCCCTCACTTCCCCTCACCCATACCGGTTTTCCCCTTATACATCCCTCTTATTGCCACTCACATATTCCCCTGCACTGGGGTCCAACCTTGGCAGGATCAAGCGCTTTCCTTTCCGCTGGTGCACAACAAGGCTATTCTCTGCTACATATGCATTTGGAGCCCTGGGTCAATCCATGTATAGTATCTCAGTAGTGGTTTAGTCCCTGGAAGTTCTGGTTTGTTGACACTGTTGTTTTATGGGGTTGTAAACTCCTTCAAGTATTTTAATACTTACTCTAGTTTCAACCAAGGGGGTCCTATTCTATGTTCGGGGGTTTGGTGCTACCATTGATCCCTGTATTGGACATGCTGTGGATGTATCTGTCAGGGAGAGATCTATATCCAGTCCCTTTCAGCATGCATTTTCTAGCTTCATCAATCTTATCTAGTTTTGGTGTCTGTATATGTATGTGTATATATATGGGCCACATGTGGGTCGGGATCTGAATGGCCATTCCTTGTGTCGCTGCTCTAACCTTTGCTTCCATATCCCCTCCTATGGATTTTTCCCCCTTTTAAGAAGCTCTGGTAGCATCCTAATTTTGCTCATCCTTCTTAGTGAGATTCCTGTTGTATGTGGATTGCATCTTGTGTTATTTGAGCATTTTGGCTAATATCCCCTTATCAATGAATGCATACCAAGTGTTTTCTTCCCTATGATTTAATAACCTCACTCAGGAAGATATTTTCTAGTTCATTCTATCTGCATATGGATTTCATGAAGTCATTGTATTGGATAGTTGAGTAGTACTCCATTGTGTAGACATACCACATTTTTAAAATCTATTCATCTGTTGAAGGGCAACTGGGTGCTTTCCATCTTCTGGCTATTATAAATAAGGCTACTATGAACATAGTGGAGCATGTGTCTTTGTTGTATGTTGGACATTTTTGGGGTTTATGCAGAAGAGAGGTATAGCTGGATCCTCACGTAGAGGAATGTCCAATTTTCTGAGGAACCTCCAGAATGATTTCCAGAGTGGTCGTACCAGTTTGCTATCCCACCAACAATGGGGAAGTGTTCCTCTTTCTCCACATCCTTGCCAGCATTTACTGTCACCTTAGTTTTTGATCTTAGCCCTTCTGACTCTTGTGAGGTGGAATCTCAGTCTTGTTTTCATTTGCATTTCCCTGATGACTAAGGATGTTGAACATTTCTTTAGGTGCTTTCTGGATATTCGATAATCCTCAGCTAGAATGATTTGTTTAGTTGTGTACCCCATTTTTTACCTCTTTTTTTTTGGAGTTGGGTACCGAACCCAGGGCCTTGTGCTGCTGGGCAAGTGCTCTACAACTGAGCTAAATCCCCAACCAGTACCCCATTTTTTTATTAATTTTATTTGGCTCTCTGGAGTCTAACTTCTTGAGGTCTTTGTCTATTTTGGATATTTGACTTCTATCAGATGTAGGATTATTAAAGATCTTTTCCCAATCTATTGGTTGCTGTTTTGTCTTAATGACAGTGTCTTTTGCTTTACAAAAGCTTTGCAGTTTTGTGATGTCCCATTTGTCGATTCTTGATCTTAGAGCATGAGCCATTGATGTTTTCTCCCAGAAATTTTCCCCAGGGCCCATGTATTTGAGACTCTTCCCATTTTTCTATTAGTTTGAGTGTATCTGGTTTGATGTTGAGGTACTTGGTCCACTTGGACTTAAGCTTTGTACATGGTGTTAAGAATGGATCGATCTGCATTCTTTTTTTTTTTTTTTTTTTTTTTTTTATTAACTTGAGTATTTCTTATATACATTTCGAGTGTTATTCCCTTTCCCGGTTTCCGGGCAAACATCCCCCTCCCCCCTCCCCTTCCTTATGGGTGTTCCCCTCCCAACCCTCCCACCATTGCCGCCCTCCCCCCATAGACTAGTTCACTGGGGGTTCAGTCTTAGCAGGACCCAGGGCTTCCCCTTCCACTGGTGCTCTTACTAGGATATTCATTGCTACCTATGGGGTCAGAGTCCAGGGTCAGTCCATGTATAGTCTTTAGGTAGTGGCTTAGTCCCTGGAAGCTCTGGTTGCTTGGCATTGTTGTACTTTTGGGGTCTCGAGCCCCTTCAAGCTCTTCCAGTTCTTTCTCTGATTCCTTCAATAGGGGACCTATTCTCAGTTCAGTGGTTTGCTGCTGGCATTCGCCTCTGTATTTGCTGTATTCTGGCTGTGTCTGCATTCTTTTACATGCTGACCTCCAGTTTAACCAGCACCATTTGTTGAAAATGCTATCTTTCTTCCATTGGATGTTTTTAGATTCTTTGTTAAACATCAAGTGACCATAGGTTTGTGTGTTCATTTCTGTGTCTTCAATTCTCTTCCACTGATCTATCTGCCCGTCTCTGTACCAATACCATAGAGTTTTTATGACTAATGCTCTGTAATACTGCTTGAAGTCAGGGATGTTGAGTCCCCCAGAAGTTCTTTTATCATTGAGGACAGTTTTCACTATCCTGAATGTTTTTTTTTCCCAGATGAATTTGCAAATTGCCTTTTGTATCTCTATAAAGAATTGAGTAGGACTTTTGATGGGTACTGTATTGAATCTGTAGATTGCTTTTGGCAAAATGGTCATCTCTACTATATTAATTCACCAATCCATGATGATGGAAGATCTTTCCATCTTCTAAGATCTTCCTTACTTTCTTTCTTCAAAGACTCGTAGTTTCTGTCATACAGATTGTTCACTTGCTTGGTTAAAGTCACACCAAGATATTTTATATTATTTGGTACTATTGTGAAGGGTGTCATTTCCCTAATTTCTTTCTCAGCCTGCTTATTCTTTGAGTAGAGGAAGGCCACTGATTTGTTTGAATTAATTTTGTGCCCGACAGTTTTCTGAAGTTCTTTATCAGGTTAACTATTTCTCTGGTGGAACTTTTGGGGTCACTTAAGTACACTATCAAATCATCTGCAACGGGTCATTTTGATATCTTTCCTTTTAATTTGTATCTGTTTGACCTCGTTTCAGCGTCTGATTGCTCTGGCAATGACTTTGAGTACTATATTGAATAAGTAGGGAGAGAGTGGGCAACCTTGTCTAATACCTGATTTTACTGGGACTGCTTCAAGTTTCTCTCTATTTACTTTGTTGTTAGCTACTGGTTTGCTTTTACTAAGTTTTGATATGGGCCTTGGATTTCTGATCTTTCCAGGACTTTTATAATGAACGGGTGTTGAATTTTGTCAAATGATTTCTCAGCATCAGTTGAAATGACCATGTGGTTCTTATCTTTGAGTTTGTTTATGTAGTTGATTACAATGATGGATTATCAAACCATTCCTGCATCCCTGGGATGAAGCCTACTTGATCATGAAGGATGATTGATTTGATGTCTGCTTGGATTCAGTTTGTCAGAATTTTATTGAGTATTTTTTCATCAATATTTGTAAGGGAAATTGGCCTGAAATTCTCTTTCTTTGTTGGGTCTTTGTGTGGTTTTGGTAAAAGAGTAATTGTGGCTTCATAGAAGGAATTTCTTAGTACTCCATCTGTTTCTATTTTGTGGAATAGTTTGGTCATTGTTGGTATGAGTTCTTCTGTGAAGGTCTGATAGCATTTTGCACTGAATTCATCTGGACCTGGGCTCTTATTGGTTGGGAGACTTTTAATACCTGCATCCATTTCTTTAGGAATTATGGGATTGTTTAAATGTTTTATTTGTTCCTGATTTAAAATGTTAACTAGTATCTGTCTAGAAAACTGTCCATTTCCTCCAGGTTTTCCGGTTTTGTTGCACATAGGCTTTTGTAGTAGGATCTGATGTATATTTTTTAATTTCTTCAGATTCTGTTGTTATGTGTCCCTTTTCATTTCTGATTTTGTTAATTTGGATGCATTCTTTTTGACCTCTGGTTAGTCTGGCTAACAGCTTGTCTACCACATTAATTTTCTCAAAGAATCTGCTGTTGGTTTTATTGATTCTTTTTATAATCCTTTTCATCTCTGCTTGGTTGATTTCAGCTCTGAGTTTGATTATTTCCTGCCTTCTATTCCTCTTGGGTTTATTTATCTCTTTTTGTTCTAGAGCTTTTAGGTGTGTTATCAAGCTGCTGACATATGCTCTTTCCTGTTTCTTTTTGCAGGCACTCCGAGCTATGAGTTTTCCTCTTAGTACTGCTTTCATTGTATAATATAAATTTGGGAATGTTGTATCTTCATTTTCATTAAATTCTAAGAAGTCTTTAATTTCTTTCTTTATTTCTTCACTGACCATGTTGTCACTGAGTAGAACATTGTTCAACTTCCATGTATCTGTGGGGTTTATGTAATTATTTTTGTTATCGAAGACCAGTCTTAGAGTGTAGAGATCTGATAGGATGCGTGGGATTATTTCTGTGTTCCTTTGTTTGTTGATGCCTGTTTTATGACTGATTATATGATCAGTTTTAGAGAAGGTTCCATGAAGTGATGAGCAAAGCTATATCCTTTTGTTTTAGGACGGAATGTTCTATAAACATCTGTTAAATCCATTTGGTTCATAACTTCTGTTAGTTTCTATATGCTTCTGTTTAATTTCTCTTCCCATGATCTGTCCAGTGATTAGAGTGGGTGTTGAAATCTGCTACTATTATCTACTATTATGCTACTATGTGACATGGAATGCGTGATATGAGTTTAGCAAGGTTTTTTTTATGAATGTTGGTGCATTTGCATTTGGAGCAGAGGTATTTACAATTGATAGTTCATCGTGGTTGTTTTTTCCTTTGATGAATATGAAATGTCCTCCCTTATCTTTTTTAATGACTTTTGGGTTAAAGTCAATTTCATTTGATATTAGAATGGCAAGTCCAGCTTTTTTCTTCATGCCATTTGCTTGGAAATTTGTTTTACAGCCATTAATTCTGGGGCAGTGTCTATCTTTGTCTCTGAGGTGTGTTCCCTGCTTGCTGCAAAATGCTGGCTCCTCTTTACGTATCCAGTCTGTTAATCTATGTATTTCTATTGGGGATTTGAGACTGTTGATGTTGATATATGAAGAAATAGGGGATGTCACTTCCTGTTACTTTCATTTTAGAGGTAGAATTATGTTTGTTTGTCTCTCCTTTGGTTTCCTTGAAAGTAAAATATATTCTTGCTGTCTGTATGGTATAGGATTGTTCCTTGTGTTAGAGTTTTCCATCTAAAATCATTTGTAAGACTGGATTTGTAGAAAGATATTGTGTAAATTTGGTTTTGTAATGGAATATCTTGGTTTCTCCATCTATGCTAATTCAAAGTTTTGCTGGATACAATAACTTGGGCTGGCATTTATATTTTCTTAGGGTCTGTATCACATCTGTCCAAGATCTTCTGACTTTCATAGTCTCTGGTGAGAAGTCTGGTGTAATTCTGATAGGTATGCTTTTATGTATTACTTGACCCTTTCCCCTTACTGCTTTTAATGTTCTTTCTTTGTTTTGTGCATTTGGTGTTTTAACTATTATGCAACTGGAGGAATTTATCTTCCAGTCCAATCTATTTGGAGCTCTGTAGGCTTCTTTTATGTTTATGAGCATCTCTTTTTTTAGGTTAGAGAAGTTTTCTTCTATAATTTTGTTGAATATATTTACTGGCTGTTTAAGTTGGAACTCTTCCTGTTTTCTATACTTATTATCCTTAGGTTTGATATTCTCATTTTGTCCTGCAATTTCTATATGTTTTGGGCTAGGAGCATTTTGTGTTTTATATTGTCTTTGACAGTTGTGTCACTGTTTTCTATGGTATCTTCTGCTCCTGAGATTGTCTCTACTATCTCTTGTGTTCTGTTGATGATGCTTGTATCTGTGGTTCTTTGGCTCTTCCTTAGGTTTTCTATATCCAGGGTTGTCTCCTTTTGTGCTTTCTTTAATCTTTCTATTTTTCCATTTTCAATTCCGTCACCTGTTTTATTTTGTTTTCCTATAATTCTTTCCTGGAGTTTTGTGTTTACTCTATGGGCTTTTACTTGTTTACTTGTATTTTCTTGCATTTCTCTAACGGAGTTTTTTATGTCTTTCTTAAAGTCCTTCATCATTATCAAAAAAATGTGATTTTAAATCTAAATCTTGCTTTTCTGTTGTGTTTTGATATCCAGTATTTTGGGTAAATTTGCTATAAGCATGGTTCATAATCTCATTAGTAGGAGATGGTTCTAATTGTATTCTTGATGTTGAGTATACAAACTTTAAGGAACCCTGTACAAAGCTTAAGTCCAAGTGGATCAAGGACCTCCACATCAAACCATATGCACTCAAACTAATAGAAGAAAAAGTGGAGAAACATCTTGAACACATGGGCAATGGAGAAAATTTCCCGAACAAAACACCAATGGCTTATGCTCTAAGATCAAGAATCTACAAATGGGATCTCATAAAACTGCAAAGCTTCTGTAAGGCAAAGGACACTCTGGTTAGGACAAAATGGCAACCAACAGATTGGGAAAAGATCTTTACCAATCCTACAACAGATAGAGTCCTTATATCCAAAATATACAAAGAACTCAAGAAGTTAGACCACAGGGAGACAAATAACCCTATTAAAAGATGGGGTTCAGAGCTAAACAAAGAATTCAAAGATGAGGAATGATGAATAGCTAAGAAGCACCTAAAGAAATGTTCAACATCTTTAGTCAAAAGGGAAATTCAAATCAAAACAACCCTGAGATTTCACCTCACACCAGTGAGAATGGCTAAGATCCAAAACTCAGGTGACAGCAAATCCTGGTGAGGATGTGGAGAAAGAGGAACACTGCTCCATTGTTGGTGGGATTGCAGACTGGTACAACCCTTCTGGAAATCAGTCAGGAGGTTCCTCTGAGGACACATCTATACCTCTCTTGGATATACCCAAAAGATACCCCAACATATAACAAAAACACCTGCTCCACTACATTCATAGCAGTCTAATTTATAATAGCCACAAGCTGGAAAGAACCAGATGCACTTCAACGGAGGAATGGATACAGAAAATGTGGTACATCTATACAATGGAATATTACTCATTTATCAAAAACAATGACTTTATGAAATATATAGGCAAATGGATGGAACTGGAAAATATCATCCCGAGAGAGGTAACCCACTCACAGAAAAACACACATGGTATGCACTCATTGATAAGTGGCTATTAGCCCAAATGCTTGTATTACCCTAGATGCACAGAAAATATGAAACTCAAGAAGGATAATGAAAATGCGAATGCTTCACTCCTTCTTTAAAAGGTGAACAAGAATACCCTTGGCAGGGAATAGGGAGACAAAGTTTAGAACAGATGCAGAAGGAACACCCATTCAGAGCCTGCCCTACATGTGGCCCATACATATACAGCCACCCACGTAGATAAGATGCATGAAGAAGTGCAGGCTGACAGGGACCAGATGTAGATCTCTCCTGAGAGACAAGCCAGAATACAGCAAATACATAGGCGAATGCTAGCAGAAAAACACTGAACGGAGAATGTGACCACCATTGAAGGAATCTTAGAAAGGACTGAAAGAGCTTGAAGGGGCTTGAGACCCCATATGAACAACAATGCCAAGCAACCATAGCTTCTGGGGACTAAGCCACTACCCAAAGATTCTACATGGACTGACCCTGGGCTCCAACCTCATAGGTAGCCATGAATAGCCTAGTAAGAGCACCAGTGTAAGGTGAAGCCCTTGTTCCTGCCAAGATTGAACCCACAGTGAAAGTGTTTGTTGGGGCAAGGGTTGTAATGGGGGGAGGATGGAGAGGGAACACCCTTAGAGAAGGGAAGGGGGATGGGTTAGGGAGATGTTGGCCTGAAAACAAGGAAGAGGTATAACAATCGATATGTAAATAAGAAATACTCAAGTTAATAAAGATGGAAAAAAAAACATAGCAAAAGGAATCACAGTGAGTCACTTCCTGGTTTCTTATCCTTTCCAGGCTATCAACACATCTCTCAGTATATCGGGCTATTATGCAAAGTAAGTCTTGATCAACTTTCAGGATATTTGTCTTCTTTTCCTATCTGATTTTCCTTGACTTTTCCAATATCATGCCCACACCTAGTTATATATACAATAACATGTACAACCACACAGGGATAAGGATTCAGTACTTCAGAAGCCATGTAGCATCATCTGAGTGTCATGAAAATACATGAAAATTATATATACGATTGGAATTTTGAAAGTTATCAATATCTCATGTGGATGCCTAGGGGAGATGAAAGACTCAGAGGATATCATCAATGTTGAAGTGGTGTAAAATGAATGAGAACTGGAAGTACCATTAGAGCATGATATGTGACTGAGAATTGTTTTAGTACCATGGAAAACTTTTATCTATTTTTTTCTTCTGAGTACTTTCTTGAAGGTACTATCATTCTGATATTATCACCAGAATTGATTAAAGGTACTGATCAAGTAATTAGTAGAGTGGAAGATGGTAGCCACAGTAATATTTCCCCCCCTCAATCTTAATCTACTTTTATGTGTCACTAGTGGCTATATTAGATATTCAATTGGTAATAATAGAAGGGATATGTAATGTTGTTCTAAACCCTCAAAGCAATCAGGAACATGAAAATGCACAAGCATGAGCATGGATGATTTGATTTCTAGGCAGGACTTAAAAACAATTCAAAATGGTAGATGGTAAATTTGCATATATTATCTTCAGTTATGAAGTTCTAATATTGTAAAATGACGTTTCATACCACACTGAAACACTTTGAGAAAACGAAAGTAATTTTATGGGATCTGGTTCATCCTTATCTTTTAAAAATAAAACTTCAACTTTGATTGTCCTCCATTATTAATTTTCTGTATCCTGTTTATAGCTTCAAAATCATTACCAGATAAATGTTCAAATTTAATACATTAGAATATTATAGACTTTTGTATTAAATCTATTCTTTGAAATAATATTTAGACTTTATGTTATTAGATAATGCATCCACTTTATGTTATTAGATAATGTTGTTGAAGTAAAATACTAACATCTATTGTGAAACTACAGTTTACCTGTTTAGATTTCTTTGGCCTTGTCTATATTTCTGTTACCTAATACAATGTCATTACTAGCTGAGAACTGTGCTAAGGACATTCTTCATGCACAGTGGTTAAACATAAGTGTTTTGCTGAGTTCTGTATGTCACTTAAGTGTATGAGTAAACATCTAGAATGGGATCAAATTTCTCCCATTGTGGCTATAGTGATTTGTAGGAGAAATAAGGATTCATCCTTATTGACTGAGCCTCAAAGTGTCAGATATGACACCATCTCCAGGTTTAAAAAAAAGATAAGGTAGAATAAGTCTAGAGTATTATAAATATGTGTTTACCAGTAAGGACAAACTGTTCCCTAGTGGAGAGAATTCTCCATACAACTGCATGAAACATGATGTTAGGCTTGATGAAATCTTTCAATGGTTAAGTGACTGCAATACAAGAATCAGGGCCTTATTTAAGATCCCCAGCATCCATGTAAATAGCAGTGCAGCAACTGCTATCTGCAAACCTAGTAGACCCCAGGAGATTCTGGAACTCAGTAAGACATGAGACCTGCATTAAAAAAGAGACTGGCTCATTTATTACAGTAAATACAATTAAGTAAGACAGATGATATATTCATATTAATACATAATTATATGCACAGATTTTTTTAAATTTTTGTCGGATATTTCATACAATTACATAATGGTTTTTCAAATGTTATCCTATTTTCCTTCTGTTCCATATCCCCTCTTCCTCTCCCTGCTTCTACTAGGATGCTCCCAAGGACTTTTCCTCCTATTGATGCTGTACAATGGCATCTGCTGCAACATATTTGGCTGGAGCAATGGGTCCCTCTATGTGCCCTCATTTGGTGGTGATTTAATCCCTGTGAGATCTGGTGGCATCTGGTTGGTTGATATTTTATTCCTCCTATAGGGTTACAAACACCTTCATGTCCTTCAGTCTTTTCTCTAAGTCCTTTATTGGGGTTTTCTTGTTAACTCCAACGGTTGTGTTTTCCTGTCTTTCTTTATGGTATTTTTGTGTTTCTTCTTTAAGGGCTTCTACTTGTTTACCTGTGTTCTCCTGTCTTTCCTTTTTTTTTCTTTATCTTTTTTTTTAAGAGAGAAAGGGTTTATTTTGCCTCTCAGTCCAAGTGCACATATCACATAAAAAGTAACAGAAGGATATCAAGGCAGATGATCTGATTACATTCACAGTCATAAATCACGAAGTAATAATTAGTGCTCAACTTATTTATCTTTTTTACTCTCCAAGACACAAGTGATGGATTGTTGCTATCCAGAGTGAGTATGTCTTTTGACTCTCTTCTTTGCTGAACTAATCAAAATAGTGTCCTATTTCTCAGGACATGAGTGATATAAAGAAGTTTCTCCTATATTTCTTTAAGGGAGTTATTTATGTCCTTCTTAAAGACATCTCTCATCATCATGAGATGTGATTTTTAAATCCAAATCTTCCTTTCCAGTGTGTTGGAATATCCAGTAGTTGCTGTGGTGGGAGAACTGGATTCTGATGATGCCAAGTAGTCTAGGTTTCTGTTGCTTAGGTTCTTGTGCTTGCCTCTCATCATCTGGTAATATCTGATGTTTGTTGGTCTTGCTGTCTCTGAGTGGATCTTGTACCTTATGTGCACTTGTAAGCCTATAAGCCTCTGATCTTAAGAGTGTGAAAACTCTTTGGAGACTTGCTCTCTGTGGGCAGGTTTTGGGTCTTAACAGCTGTCAGACAGCCTTATCTCTGGACTCGATGGAGATGGGAAGTATCCTGTAACAATCTGCCTTGTGGGTCCAGTATCCTACATACTTCTGGAAGCTGATCGAGACAGGGTTGTAGAGTCTTAGGTAGACCTGTGGCTCCTGCTCACCATGTACTCTAGGCAGCTCTCTCTTTGGATAGACAGTGGAGAGAAAGTGGGCTCTTATCTGTGAGCTTAGGTGGAAGAGCTCTTCTGGCAGTCCAGTTCTCTGCCAGCAGGTTTTGGATCCAAAGGTTGTGGACAGCCTCATCACTGGGTGCAGATGGAGCTATACACAGATGTTTATATATTTCAAACACGTTTAATTGTATGATTTTAATTTAGACATCCATATGGGCACAGAATATACATTTTCCCTTCAGCATCCTCAGATCATGTATAATTCTTAAAATTTAAAAATAGAATCAGCATGCATATTTATATATAACACATCTGTGATATGTACTATATAGGATGTACTATCTAGCTCATTAGTTCTGTGCATACAACCTGAGATTTTCTCCCAGAGAACACTAGTTTTACATTCTCCTATCCAGAAGAGAGATTATTCTTTTCCTCTAAATGTTTAAAACAACAGATCTGATACAAAGTCAACCCTGTGAGGTATTCACTGTGATTCCTTGAGCTATAGATAGAAGGATAGTAACAAAGGGCTGGCTGGGATGTTGTGAATGTTAGACAACCACATGAGTCAGTTATATGTAACTGTAACTTTTCTGTTAACTACAGTGCATATCTTCCTTGAGATAGAATATTATCTACTATATTTTGATCTTCTTATGTAGAAAGTCAGAATCTTCATTTATACGGAAGGAACTACATGTGCCTATGAAATGTGGATATTATCACAGAGAATACAGCATACTTGACACAGTCTTGTTGATAAGAGCCTCACGGTTCTTTGCATTTGATTCCATCTACCTACAAGGCAGTTGTTCCCAGACAATTCAAGATGAATGGCAGTACTTTTATTGAGCAAAGTATAGGTTTGTCATGGCTGGCTTACAATGGTTTATTTAAAAGAAGTGTGTGAAAGGTAAAATGAAGACAATTGTTCAGGTGTACATAACTAGACTGCATGTCTCTGCGACTCCTGGCATCCAGACTGAAGGGTGATTCCATATTAGAGGTCCAGAACTAGAATCAACGTCTGCAAGTGGTGGGTAACAGCCCAGTCAGTCCCAGAGTCTCATTTGGTATAACAATTGAATCTTACAGAACGTATATTTTGCTCAATATAATCAGGATACAGTTGAAAGTAGCATATTTCTCTCTAAAAATTGAAAGTAATATAGATCATTAGGGATATTGAAATTAAATGGAATATAATCATCCTGGTAACCGAAGTGGAAATGGTAACCATGTAAATGATACACTGGTCATTCCAGTGTCCTTGGGTCCCTGAATATTCAGCATAACTCTTCAGTGGACAATGATCATTTCCCCAATTGTTTACAGTCCACAAGATTTTATGTGCACAAACAAGAACTCATGAGATCCTGAATCCTGGTACACAATGCAGGAGTCCACAGGGTCAGGGCTCATCTAGTTCTAGACATTGACAAGTCATTAAGTGTGGCACACGGAAAAATCAAAGAAGGGAATATTGATGTGAGAATAAGAGATGATACAAATATTTGGGAAGATAAGCGCTGCCTCCGCAGAATGTAGTATCACAGGAACTCAATGTATAAGACAGCATGTGGTGGTAGAAGCAGGATTTCAGCCAGAATGCTTAAAGTCAGGAACATGTGGCAGACCTTTTATGTGCACGGGTCCAACCTTGTAGGTTGATGGCAAGGAAATAGGTTTTCTGGAGATGGCCCACCATTTTTCATAGCTATGATTTGTGTGCTCTGAATGGCATAGGTCCATCCCAAAATAGCTTCTCACTTCTGATATTGCTTTCCTGCCACTATTACTGCTTAATTTCTGGGCATCATCTCACAATATTGAACACAGATTCTTCAAATTAATATGAAGACATACTTTTAAATAATAGTGCTGTTTAGATGAATTAATGACTATAGAATTCTTGATTTGATTCAATAATTTAAGAAAGAAATTTAAGGAGATTGTTTTAGTTGTTTTCCTAGAAAGATGTAGTAAAGTTAAAATCAAGAATAGAGCATGCACCTCCTCATAGTATAATTAGTTAGTTATAATGAATGTAACAAACTTTAAAAATTAAAGTAAGAAGAGAAATAAATTTGGGAGATATTTTAGTTCAATGAAAAACTTTAATTGTAGGTAATATCCATTGATGATGCTACCAATGTGCACTGTAATTTAATAAGGACATGTGAAAATGTTGTTTTAAACTTATAATGAGTTTATGAAGTGAAACACTACTTTGAACTGACTATCTACAAACTTCTGTAGCTCCTTTCTTTGAAATTTTATCTGTGAGGTAAATTTTTAAACACCTTTTGTCTAAAAAGCTATAAAATTCTGAGAGAAAAGTAAAGTGTAGTTTGTAGCTGTTATTGGATCTTCTCTATTCACAAAATGTTTATATTTTTAGATAGTATATATGTATATCTGTTGGTCTGTTTGTGTGTATATACTTACACATGTATGCTTAATAATTTCCATTATTAACATGTTTGTCTATATGTAGACGTGTGCACTTTTGAAGTTGAATGTTTGGCATCAGCCAAATTCGTGTGTGTATGTGTGTGTGTGTGTGTGTGTGTGTGTGTGTGTGTGTGTGTGCTTGACTCTATTTTTACCCTTTTTCATTTTCTGTGGCTCACTAAAGGTTAATGAATTCGTAAACTCTTAACTGTCTATCAAGAGATCCCCAAGTAAAAGCACCCAAGTAACTAAATTTCTTTTCCCAATACTTCCCTAACAGCAGGAATCAAAAGTCAGAAACTATTAGTTTCTGGAACCAGAACAGTAAGAGATAGCTAATAGCCAGAGGTCATGAACCATTTGTAGTCTTATAACCACCGCATATCAGTACCTGAATGATGGGATGGGACCTTTACAAGTGCACCCTGCAAATGAGGGTGAGGTTGGGAGTAAAAGACTCTCCTTTGACAACCAACCATCTCCACAAACTCTTTATTCTGTCAATGAGCAAAAATTCAATCATACCTTTGGTAGTAAAGTTCCTACTTAATGGAGAATATTGTTATGGACTCTTCCTCCTCTTCTGTGCACAGTGCTACTTTTGAGGAATGGTTGAACTCAACAAGTGTTTCTATTTTATTTATTGATAATCTCCGCTTTCTCTCTCCAAATGTTTGCACATGATCTTTTCCTGTGCACTTCATTTATAATACCTTGCCAAAAGCATAAAACACTAGCACAGAACCCTTCTCAGATATTATACATTGGTCCTAATTTTCACAAGATTCTTTCAACAAGAGGGGTCACTTAGTGTTCATACCTTCAGCTGTTCTGTTTGTTCTTCGAAGGGACAGTTGACCAGTTTAGATAGGAGCTTCCTGCATCTGACACTTCCAGGCAATGTTATATAGTATATTGTTACTCCAGGAGTCCGCTTTAGAAAAGGAACAGGATTAATTGCATCACTTCCCATTGGTACGTTTCTCTTTTCAGTAACCCTTTGTAATTAAAGTAATTAATTTGTTTATCATTTGTTTCTGCATTCTTTAGCTTCATGGATTATTCCTCACATAACAAATAACACATCTTCATAGAAATTGATGCCCACCCTACTGATTGACTTATGGTCATCATTTATGCGGTATCGTGTGCTGTTGAAGAAGAAGGAAACAAGACAAAAGAGAAGAATAAAATCCATTCAGTGGAGTTGGGAATGAAAGGATTATATCTGAGAGTTATGATGTGGCCAGAAATAACTCTATACACATGGAAACGTTTAAGGGGCAGCTCTGGTTACCTTTGTCCTGTTTGGGGCTCTTTTCTTTCATGGTCACATAAAAAGCTGCTGAAACTCAGGTTATTTAATTATCATCTACAAAGGAAATGTCCTTGTAAAGGGTCTTCTAGTCCAGAGAGGAACACCAACTTACAGAAGGTTTTCTGCTCAGTATGAAGAATTCAATGGCAGACACTTAAACATTTAAGTTTATGATTTGTGCGCATACACTTACTCTAACACACAAGTTCATGTATATTCATCCCCAGCTATATCCCTTCATAAATAACTACATTTCTACATATTTCTCTCCAATACACACATTTTCTCAAAATATCCATATATCTATACAAATGCATGACCGTAGTACCTCTGCCACCCTGCCCAACTTGTCAGGAAACAAGGCATTACCAATTACACACCTTTATGTTACAGAATTCCCACTGGAAAGAACATTTGTAGAAGTCAGAGTCAATCTTTCTACATTTGGTTTTAACCACTTCAATTTCACCAAATCCCTATGAAGAAAAAAGCAAAATTGATGTGTACTTCTGTATTTTCATTTACATGTATGCTTTAATTTACTTTTGTAGCTAACACTTTTATTTTGGATCCATGTCAATATGATTGCCATCTGAGCACACACACACACACACACACACACACACACACAACTTCCAACAGGATCATTTTCAGGACCTTTTTCTTTGTACATCTTTATAAAATAGAAGGAATGGAACACCCAAGGTGAAGGCTGGGACTAACATGTTTCAATATTGTTAGTAAGGTAGAACCAGCCTGTAAGAGAAACCATAAGGACAGGTAAGAACCATTACCAGTACATGATCTGCTCTGAGAAGAAGGGAAGGCTTTAGAATGCAGCATGAAGTGAATGATCCTATTGATTTTGGGATAAGAGGTAGTCACACTTTGTAACTCTAAAAAGGTTTCAGGCTGGTTTTATCAGCTAATGATCACCATTAGTAGCTACATTTAACACAGAGCATCAGTTTCATTTGTTTTCCTACTTTACTCTCTTCAGTGGACAGCAGAATTTGGAATGCTTCACACAACGGGAAATTTCAGATCAAATAAATAGAGCCTGTGAGTGTCTCAATTCTAAATTTGATCACTGATGCTAACATATCTCTCGGCATTTTAGTCACTTGCTTGTGCAGTTAACAAATAGGAACTTATATATTCATTGCAGAGGGAATGTCAGATATATTTCCTGGAAGACACCAAGCTGAATTAATAGAATTTGTCCTTTGAAACCATGAGTAAGGACAATTATGCCTGGAGTGATGCTTATCCTGTGTCTACAATTCGACTCAGGTACACACTGAACAATAGGTATCTTTGTTATATGTTGGATTGCACATTTACCTATTTTGTAATTTTATAATTTTAACAATTACTCAGGTTTTGGAAAGTGGTGTATTTGTGCCTTGACTAACAAATCTAATGACAGTTGTATGTCATTGTATATACATTGCTGAAGGAGGTAGTATGCAAGGTGTTCATACTTCACAGTTGGTGACTAGTTGCATGGGACATATGTCCCTATGTATTATTATTATTTTTTTTTCAAAATTAGGACTCTAGTTCCTAAGTGGTGCTCCAGGAATATTCCAAGGTCACTGTGATAAAAGATGTTGAATCTCCATCTACATTAATTTGTTAATACCAGTCTACGAATCCCATGCTTGGAATTGCTCAGATGACGTTACCTCTCCTTTAGAGGTCTCCATGGAATTTGAAATTTGGCTCATTCTGCATGGTGAATTATTATAAAGGACACATACGCACATTTGGAAATATACCCTTAAATTCTTTTTCTGTAGTTTCTCACTTAGCACATTTAACATCTAAGAAGTCTATGGCATTACTGAGTGCTATCATTTTTTTGGGGGGGTCTTGCCATTGTCAGTCATTTTTTGGGGTAACAGCATCTGTATCTAGCATAGAATAAATGGCCGTTTTTTTCCCCTGTGGGATGGAATCTTTCTCAACATACATATTAGAAAACTACCTCAGGTTCTTTACATAAAGCACAGCTGAACAGAAAATGTAGGAGCCATAGTCTGCCCTGGGTGTAGATGTCAGTGGTCATCTACAAGAAGGAAATAAGTACGATATTATTAGAGCAAGTACAATGACTCTCCATTTTCCTGATCGGAATATTTACCATATAGAAAATTCCATTGTTTGCTGAAGTATACAAATTGTTATTATCAAGAGAATCAGAAAAACATATTGACATAAACACACATACCAGGAGCCCCTTGCACTAAATGACAGTGAGGAGGATGAAGCAAACATGGCCACATGTAATAGCGTACAGAAGGGAGGCAGGATCAACAAGGATGCTGTGAACTCATAATCAGTAGTATGAGGGAAACTTCATTTCCCATAATAATACTTAGAATTAAGCTGTCTAGAGATTGAAGTCAGGAAAGATGCAATTAATAAAGCTGAAATACCAAGATTTTTCCTGTACCTCCATTGATATAAAAAGATATTTAAGTAAACAAAGGCATCTATGACCTCCATACATACCCTGACATATTGGCCCGAAACAATACATACGTACAGACACAGACACAGACACAGACACAGACACAGACACAGACACACACACACACACACACACACACACACACACACACACACACACACACCCCACACACACACAAAAAAAACTGAAGTAGTTGAAAGAGTATGAAAAATTTCTTCTTCAATAATAAATGTTTGTGTGTCTGTTTGTCTTATTGCATGGCCATTCATTTAACAGTGTACATTGGCATCTGGTATTTAATGTCATTTAGACAAATTAGAGGATACCTTATGCTAACTGTGAAACAGAAACACATAGGTTCCTATTTACTATCGGCAAATTTAAACAGAATAAGGTGTAGAGCTCCCATTGTATACTAGTACTTTTTGTTGTGCAGGATTTCTGGTATGTGTTTGGATACTATCTCTTAGGAGTTCTTTGAAATCAGGTATAAATAATGAAATTTTGTGGATACATTTTAGTACTAAGAATGCGTCATTCTATTTGTAGTCTGATGAGGCCCTCTTTTGCCATCTGTTTCAGAAAATGAATATTATATATTGGAAATATGTAAGCATGGTTAGAGAAAAGATTGTAGTAATAGACTAAAAAAGGGATAGTACTACACATGGACAAATCAACATTGTCTCTCACCCTGGGAGAAGTACTTACCCATGTGTTCATGGTGAATGACTGATTTTTTATGTTGCTGAGATATGTGTCATGACTGAACTTGTTGTAAAGAAATTTGAAGATATCATATACATCATTCAGTTTGTTCTTTTCCATGAAGTTTTTCTTAAAAATTTCCATAGGTCCCCTGGTTCCTTTTGCAGTTGCATGGCTGAAGTTCAGAAACAGGACAAAGATGGCCAGTAGGAGCTGTGTGCCACATAGGGTTTTGTACATTTTCTTCTCAGATATGAAAGGGGAACTTCAGAGGAGAAGATGTTTCAAGATGCTTGGGCAGGAAGCACACATCTTTTATCTGATTAACCTCCTATTCAACCACACCTTTCAATTGCAATCCTCTTTTGTTTACCTCACTATCCTGATTCTTGCCAACTTCATTCCCTATAGTACACTTTTTACCTCACCCAGAACTATTTGGGATTTCTGCCACTTGTCTGGCTTCTCAGCTTAGACCTCTCCATCACTAGATCTGGATCTCCTCCTCTGCTTTCCAATATTGAATTCTTTTGCTTTTCTGAGTGGTAAAACTTTTATTGGCCCTGAAAATCAAAGTAGAAATTCAATTCTTATTTTCCTCAGAACATTCTGAATGGCATTTTTGAGTTACCTCTGTCATCATAGATCATGGGTATTCTTGAGCCCTTGTTTAATATCTGGTGTACCTCCCTGGCTCTTCTGTTATATGCTGTAATGATTTAATTCTCAAATTTCTGGAGAAGTATTTTTTTGCTAAAACTACTGTAGTAGCCATTATTGTGGAAAGCTTAGAGTGTTAGTTTTTCAGGACTCCTAAAAACCCTTATGAATGTAGATGACAAAGGTCCCAAGGTCCTAAAGGATCTTTCTAGGCCAAACATTTGGCATCTAGTGATAGAGGCTTGGGTACATTGTATCAGGGAATCCCAAAGACACACTGCCTGAAACACATAATTACTATTTAAAACTTGGCATTGGAGATTTTAAAACATAGAACTATTTTCATATTATAATATTTGCATTAGTGTCCACAATATTTTTAAATATTAATATGTAATACCAGAATCAGCTCTCCACCTAGGAATGTCTTTGATTAATTTCAAATGGTTGTGCTTTGCATACTGGTAAGAATGGAATTTTATTCTCATTTATTTATTTAACTGAAGTTATCTTCAATTCACGAATTCTTTACAATAGTTTGCCCATTTAAATCTGAGAGGTAAAGGCTAATTTACTTAAATTAAATTTAAGAATCTTATCATTAGTTTTATACTATGAACTGAATACTTTAGAGTATATGCTGAATAAAACATCTTAATATGAGTATACTAGCCCCAGTTAAGTCCCTTGGGGAAGATCATAGTAGGGTATCACAGAGGTCCCTAGAAAAATTACCTGAAGCAATTAGTAATTAATATTTACCCCTCTTCCCTGTTTGCACTTGTGCCCAGAGCAAACCTAGGTCTCATGCTCCCCACCCACTCCAACAACATCCAGAGTAAGCTTGACTCCCAGGAACTGTGACATACCAAGAACACAGGTGAAGGCACAACATCTTCACCAATAGTGGGTCTAGCTTGGTTCCTCTGGGACATGGACAACACAGGAACATTCCCTAAACAGAGGCATGCATCCCTTCTGGTTTGCACCTGTGTCTGGAGTGGTCCCAGGACTCTGGATCCCCAACCCACTCCTACAAAACTTAGAAGAAGCTTGATTCCCAGTAACTCAAACACACCAGAATAATAGGATCTCATAGGCAGCATGACTCACAGGAATGCTGACACACCCAGGAGAAAAACATCAAATAAACAGAACAAAGAAAGAATATTGAAAGTGGTAAGGAAAAAAGATCAAGTAACATATAAAAGCAGGCCTTACAGAATTACAGTCAACTTATAAACAGAGATTCTAAAAGCCAGAAGAACTTAGGCAAATGTCATACAGATCCTAATAGAAGACAAATGCAGGCTCAGGCCACTATACCCAGCACAACTTTAAAGCACCATAAATAGAGAAACAAGATATTCTATGACAAAACCAAATTTAAACAATATATTTCCTTTATTAATACAGCTATACAGCAAATAATAGAACTCCAAATCCAACACAAGGAGGGGAAATACCCTGAAGAAATGCAAGAAATTATACTTTTCACAAGGAACTAAAATGAGATAACTACAAAAACATAATTTTACCTCTAACAACAAAATTAACGAGAATCAACAGTCTTTAGTCCTTAATATCTTTCAACATCAATGAACCCTAATCCACACAACCTAGAAGACATAGACCTGAAAGCTTTAGAAGAAGAAAGACCAAATACATCCAAGAGGAGTAGATGGCAGGAAATCAAACTCATGGCTGAAATTAACCAAGTAGAAACCAAGAGAACTATACAAAGAGTCAACAAAACCAGCAACTGGTTCCTGAAGAATATCAACAAGATAAACCCTTAGCCAAACTAACTAGAGGACATAGAGACAAAATCTGAACTGTACCTAAAGATATAAAAACAGAACTGAAGAATTTTTTTAAAAAAAATCAGATCCTACTGCAAAAGCATATACTCCATAATAGTGGAAAATCTGGGTGAAATGGATGATTTTCTAGACCAATATTGGTATCCAAGTTAAATTAGGATGAGATATACTACTTAAACAGCCCCATAACTCCTAAAGAAATAGAAGCAGTCATTAAAAGTCTCCCATTCAAAAAAGCACAGGACCAGATGGTATTTGTGCTAAATTCTTTCAGAACTTCAAAGAAGACCTAATACCAGTACTTCTCAAACTATTTCATCAATGAGAAACAGAAGGAACACTACCCAATACATTCTATAAAACTAAACTTACACTGGTACCTAAATCACAGAAAGACCCACAAATAACGGAGCACTACAGAAAAATTTTACTCATGAATATTGATGGAAATATACTCAATAAATTCCTCACAAACTGATTTTAGGAACACCTCAAAATGATCATTCCCCATGATAAAATAGTTAGGTTACATCCTATGACCCAGGTACAGTTCAATATATGGAAGTCCATCAACTTATTCCACTACATAAACAAGCTTAAGGGAAAAAAATAAACATATGATCATCTTGTTAGATGCTGTAAAAGCCTTTGAAAAATACCCCTTCATGTTAAAAATACTTGAGAGATTAGCAATTCAAAGTCCATAGGTAAACATAATAAAAACCATATAAAGCAAACCAATAGGCAATATCAAACTAAATGGAGAGAAACTTGAAGCAATCTCAAGTTAGGCGCAAAACAATGGTGCCCAATCTTTCCATCTATTCAATATAGTACTACAAGTTCTAGCCAGAGCAATTAGTAAGAAGAGGAGCTCAAAAGGATACAAATTGAAAGAAAGAAATCAAAATATCGCAATTTGCAGATGATAGGATAATATTTATGAAAAAGCCAAAATAAATCCAGGAGAGAACTCCTACAGCTAATAATGAACTTTAGGAAGTAGCCTTCCTCTCCTCAAATGATAAATGGACTGAGAAAGAAATTAGGGAAATGACACCCTTCACAATTTTACAAAATAATATAAAATTTCTTTGTGTGACTATAACCAAGCAAATGAAAGCTCTATATGACAAGAACTTTAAGTCTCTGAAGAATGAATTTGAAGAAGATCTCAGAGGATGGAAAATCTCCCATGCCCACAGATTGCCAGGATTAACAAAGCACAAATAGCCATCTTACCAAAAACAGTCTAAAGATTTATTGCAATCACCATCAAAATTCAAACTCAATTCTTCACAGGGATAGAAAGAACAATTCTAAAATCCTCTTGGAGTAACAAAAAAACCTAGGAGATTTAAAACAATTTTCCACAATAAGAGAACCTATGGGGGAATTGCCATGCTTGACTTCAAGCTCTGTTACAGAGCAGTAACAATAAAAACATCATGGGATTGGTATAGAGACAGACTGGCTGATCGATGGAATAGAATGTTTTAGTGGATATTTTTATTTACCTTTCAAAGGTTGTCCCCTTTCCTGGTTGTTTTCCCACTCATAAAACTGACATCTCTTGATATTTGACAAAGAAACCAAAACCAGCCAGTGTGAAAAAAAAGCATTTGCAACAAATTCAACTGTTGTTAGGCAAGTAAAGGAATTCAAATTGATCCATACTTATCTCCCTGTACAAAGGATCAAGAATATGAACATGAAACCACATACACTGAATCTCATAGAAGAGAAACTGGGGATGAACGTCAGTATATGGGTACAGGGGAACATTCCCTGATCTGATTGTCAATGGCTTGTGGTCTAAGAGCAGTAATTGACAAATGGGACCTCATAAAGTTGAAAAGATTATGCAAGGCAAAGGACACTGTCAATGGAATAAAATGACAACTCACACATTGGAAGATCTTTACAAATCCTACATCTGATATTTGGCTAATATCTAAAATACACAAAGAACTTGAGAAGTTAAATTCAAGAGAACCAAATAGCCATATTAAAGTGGTGTACAGAGAAAAAGACTTCTCAACTGAAGATTCTAAAATGGCTGAGTATCTCCTAAAGAAATGTTCAACATCCTTATTCATCAGTGCTATGTAAACCAAAACAACCCTGAGATTCCACTTCAAACCAATCAGAATGACTTTGATCACAAAGTCAGGCAACAGCACATGCTGGTAAGGATTTGGAGAAAGAGGAACACTCATTCTGTCCTGGTTGTATTTCAATCTTTTAAAACCACTTTGGAAATCATTTTGGTGTTTCCTCAGAAAATGGAAATAGTTGTATCTGAAGCTATACCACTACTGGGCATATACCCCAATGATGCTCCAAGTAAAATATGGACACATGCCCCACTATGTTTAAAGCAGCCTTATTTATAATATCCAGAACCTAGAAAAACAGATGTACCTTAAAAGTAGAATGGATACAGAAATTTTGGTACATTTATACAATGCAGTACTACTGAGCCATTAAAACAATGTCTTCATGAAATTCTCAGGGAAATGGATGAAAATATAAAATATCATCCTTAAGTCCCTCATACAGAAAAGAACCCACAAGGTAAGTATTCACTGATGAGTTGCTTATACTCTACAAGCTCAGAATACCCTTGATACAGTCCACAAACCATATGAAGCATAAGAAGAAGGCAGAACAAATTATAGAGTCTTTAATTCTACATAGAACATTGAACAAAAAAAATCAAAGGAGTAAGGGGGAGTGACAGATCAGGGAGGGAGGAAGGGGGGGAATAAAGGGGGCAAGAACAGGTTTGTAAGGGACCTGGGAGAAGTACAAAGGATCAGGATATTGAAGAAAAAACAGGTAGCAGAGGGGCATGGGAAACTAGGGTACCAACTAGAAAATCCCAGGCTCCAGGGAAGTGAGAGGTATCCAGGAACCAATGTCAAAGACCTTAAGTGAAATACCAACAAATTGGAGATACAACATGTAGAAACTACTTCTAGTATATAACCATGGTCCCCAGTTGAGGAATGTGGACCCCACACATCTGAAATTTTTTTCTTTTTTTCAGAGCTGGGGACTAAACCCAGAGCCTTGCGCTTGCTAGGCAAGTGCTCTACCACTGAGCTAAATCCCCAACCCCACTTCTGAAAATTTTAAACCCAGAAATATTCCTTTCCAAAAGAAAGGCAGGGACAAGAAATGGAACAGAGACTGAAGGAAAGGCTATCCAGAGACCACTACAACTAGGGATCCATCCCATCTGCAGACAACAAAATCCACATTATTGCTGATAACAATAATCACTTGCTGATAGGAGACTGATATTGCTTTTGCAAGAGATATTACCAGCACCTGATCAAAACAGACACAGATATGTACAAGAATATATTGGACTGAACCCAGGGACCCCAGTAGAAGAGGTAGTGGAAGGATGGATGGAGTTGAAGGGGATTGCAACCTCATAAGAAGAACAATATCAACTGGACCACCCAGATCTCCTAGGGATTAAACCACCAACCAAAGAGCATACATGGTGGGAGCCAGGACTCCAAATAGATATGTAACAGAGAATGGTCTTCTTACCTGATATCAGTGGGAGGAGAGGGAGGCTTGATAACCCAGCATAGAGACATGCTGGAGGAGTGAGGCAGGACTAGAAGAATGGGGGGGGGCATGCTCACAGAGGCAAAGGGAGGAGGGTGAGGGATGTTTAGAAGGTGTGTGGCTAGACAGCTAATTGATAAGGAGGATATCATTTAAAATTTAAATTAATAAAAATACATGTAAATAATATTTACCCATAGACCTGGAGTATTCCAAATCACAGATCTAGTGTAGTACTCCAGGTTTTATATTGATGTTGAGAATACTTTAATATTGATATGTAATATGAGCATTAGTTCTCACAGAGGCAATGAATGAAGCAGGGACTGAAGAAAAGTTGATCCAGAGACTGCCCCAACTGGGAATCCATTCCATATGCAGTCACCAAATGCAATCACGATTGATGATGGCAAGAAATGCTTCATGACAGGAGCCAGATACATGTTTCTCCTGAGAGGCTCTGCCAAAGACCTACTGATACAGATGAGGTTTGTTGCAGCTAAACATTGGACACAACAAAGGGACCCAAATGGAGGAGTTAGAGAACAAACTGAAGGTGCTGAAAGTGTTTGCAACATCATAGGAAGAACAAAAATATCAGGCAACCAGACCCTGTCAGAGTTCCTAGGGACTAAACCACAAACCAATGAGTGCACATGGAAGGAACCATGACTCCAGCCACATATGTAGCAGAGAATGGCATTGTCCAGCCTCAATAGGAGGAAAAGCCCTCAGTCCTGTGAAGGCATGTTTCCCCAATATAGGTTAATGCCATTGCATTAAGGTTGGAGTGGATGCATGGGAGTAGGTGCATCCTCATAAAAGCTGAGGGAGGGAAAGGAGGTATGGAACAGAGGGGAGGGGAGTGTAAGAAATGTAAATACATAAAATATCTAAGAAAAATAAAATGAAAAATGACAAGGTCTGCATATCCTGAAACTGTGAGACAAATGTCAGTCTTCCTTGAAAAGTTTAGAAATCTTAAGTTCTGCCTGAAAGAAATAATTTGGCATATGATTTGCTATCTTCACACTCATTCATTCTTTCTCCTCCCATTTCCATTATGTGGTTACCATACAGATTCTGATAAGAATAAATACCCATATATTATTATTTTCAGTACCTTTAATTGTTTTATGTTTTCACCCATTCATTTTTTCCAGCTAAGACTTCAGAGTTAATTATGTTTCACATGCGCAGTTTCACATAGTGAATTCTGGAAGCTTTCTTCCAGGGAACCCAATACTCCCTTCCTCTGAGACTAATTAAAACCATACATAAACACATCATGAAACTGCCACCTATGTAACTTTAATATCAGTATAACACACACAATACTTCTTAATTGTACTGCCATGTCTGGGTGGAACATTGATCCCTTGGACCTAAGCTGTAACATCCACTGTGTACTTCATTTTTGACTCAACAGATAAATTCCCCTGTTGTTTGACACGAGAACCTCCAGAATGACATTATGAATTCAGTTCCTTTATTTCCAAAAAACAAACACGTTCCCTGTTGTAGTCTTGATTAGGTGCAGTATTCTCTTCAGAACAGGTTTATTTGGGAATTTCTCCTTTCTTTTTTTCCCTCCATCTTTATTGAATTGTGTATTTCTTATTTACACTTCAATTGTTATTCATTTTCCCAGTTTTAAGGTCAACATCCCCTTATCCCTTCCCCCTCCCCTGTTATATGGGTGTCCCCCTCCCCATCCTCCCCCCATTACCAACCTCCCCCCAACAATCACGTTCACTGGGTGTTCAAACTTGGCAGGACCAAGTTCTCCCCTTCCACTGGTGCTCTTACTAGGCTATTCATTGCTACATATGCAGTTGAAGCCCAGGGTCTGTCCAGGTATAGTCTTTGGGTAATGGCTTAGTCCCTGGAAGCTCTGGTTGGTTGGCATTGTTGTTCATAAGAGGTCTCAAGCCCCTTCAAACTCTTTCAATCCTTTCTCTGAATCTTTCAACAGGGGTCCCGTTCTCACTTCAGTGGTTTGCTGCTGGTATTCACCTATGTGTTTGCCTGTATTCTGGCTGTGTCTCTCAGGAGGGATCTACATCCAGTTCCTGTCAGCCTGTTCTTCTTTGTGTCATCCTTCTTATCTAGTTTGGTGGCTGTATTTGTATGGGCCACATGTGGGACAGGTTCTGAATGGCCGTTCCTTCTGCCTCTGTTCTAAACTTTGCCTCCCTATTCCCTCCCAAGTGTATTCTTGTTCCCCTTTTAAAGAAGTAGTGATGAATTTGCATTTTGGTCACCCTTCTTGAGTTTCATGTGTTCTGTGCATCTAGGGTAATTCGAGCATTTGGGCTAATATCCACTTAACAATGAGTGCATATGATTTGTGTTTTTCTGTGATTGGGTTACCTTACTCAGGATGATGTTTTCCAGTTCCATTTATTTGCCTATGGATTTCATAAAATCATTGGTTTTGATAGCTGGGTAGTATTGTATTGTGTACATGTACAACATTTTCTGTATTAATTCCTCTTTTGAAGGGAATCTGGGTTCTTTCCAGCTTCTGGTTATTATAAATAAGGCTGCTATGAACATAGTGGAACATATATCTTTGTTTTATGTTGGGGCATCTTTTGGGTATATGCCCAATAATGGTACAGCTGGATCATCAGGTAGTTCAATGCCCAATTTTCTGAGGAACCTCCAGATTGATTTCCTTAATGGTTGTATCAGTCTGCAATCCCACCGACAATGGAGGAGTGTTCCTCTTTGTCTATATCTTCACCAGCATCTGCTGTGTCTGGAGTTTTTTATCTTAGCCATTCTGATTGGTGTGAGTTGGAATCTAAGGGTTGTTTTGGTTTGCATTTCCCTTATGACTAAAGATGTCGAACATTTCTTTAGTTGCTTCCCAGCCATTCTGTATTCCTCAGCTGTGAATTCTTTGTTTAGCTGTGCATCCCATTTTTTGAAAGGTTTATTTGTCTCTCTGCAGTCTAACTACATGAGGTTTTTTTGTATATTTTAGAGATAAGCCCTCCATCAGTTGTAGGATTGGTAAAGATCTTTTCCCAATATGTTGATTTCCATTTTATCCTAACAACAGTATCCTTCCTTACTGAAGCTTTGCAGTTTTATGAGTTCCAGTTGTCGATTCTTGATTTTAGAGTATAAGCCATTGGTGTTTTGTTCAGGAAATTTTCTGCGGTGCCCATGTGTTCAAGATTCTTCTCCAGTTTTTCTTATATTAGTTTTAGTTTATCTGGTTTGATGTGGAGGTCCCTGATCTACTTGGACTTAAGCTCAGTACAGGGTGATAAGAATGGATTGATCTGCATTATTCTACATGCTGACCTCTAGTTGATCCAGCAGCATTTGCTGAGAATGCTACCTTTTTCCATTAGATGGTTTTGGCTCCTTTGTCAAAAATCACATGACCATATGTGTGTGGGAGTTTCTTCTTTCTTAATTTAATTATATTTTTACTTATTTAATTTACATTCCACTCTCTACTCCATCCCTCAGAGTTGTTTTGATTCTTAATTCCCTTATGACTATGGATATTGAACATTTCTTCAGATGCTTCTTTGCCATTCCATAGTCCTGAGTGGAGAATTCTTTGTTTAGTTTTCTACCCCATTTTAAAAAGGGTTATATGATGACCAAAGTATTGCAAATCAAAATGACCCAGAGAGTCCACCTTACACCTGTCAAAAGGACTTAAGTCAAAACCTCAGATGACAACATTTTGGCAAAGATGTAGAGAAAGGAGAAGACACCTACAGTGCTGGTGGGATTTTAAACTTGTACAACCAGTATGGGAATCAATTTGGAGATTCCTCAGAAAATTGGAAACAGACCTACCTTAAGGTGAAGAAATTCACTCGGGATTATACTGAAATGATTTCTCAGCATGCCACAGGGGCACATGTTCGACTATGTTCATAATGGCCTTGTTTGTGATAGCCAGAAACGGTGTCACAACAGAAGAATAGATACAGAAAATAGTGTTCATTTACACAGTGGAATGCTACTCAGCTATTAAGAAAGAGGACATTCTGCAATTTACAGGCAAATGGATGGCACTAGAAAATATCATCCTGAGTTTGGTGAATCAGACGCAAAAGGACATGCATAATATGTTCTCACCAATGAGTGGATATTAACCAATTAAAAAAAACAAAAAACAAAACAAAACAAAACAAAACAAAAAAAAAAACAAAGCCACAGCTCCCTGCTCCCAAACTCTGTTGGAGGGAGAGGGGAGAGCTCACTGCCCAGACAGGTGGGCACTTCTGAGACTGCAGAGCCGGAGAGACCACCAATACTGCCACCCCTGCCCACATCCCTGGCCCAAGAGAAAAATGTATAGGGCCTCTGGGAACAGGGAGATAGGGGCACTCAAGTGGCTGGTCCACTGTGGTCCAGACACTGCCCGGATCTGAAGTGACTTGGCCAACAGCTCCCTTCACCCAAATCCCATGAGAGGGAGAGCTAAACCTTCAGAGGAGCAGATGTTCCTGGGAAGACTACACTCTGCTCACATTTCTGACTCCAGAGGAAATCACCTAATGCCATCTGGGACCCTGGTGCACCGGGGCCCCAGGAAATGGTGAGTCAGCTCCTTCTGGTTACTGCCCTCATGGAGAGCTCAAAAGCTCTCCACCCTGGAGCAACTTCAGCTCCAGGACCAGAGGTAAGAGCAACTTTTCTGCAACGAGTGACCTGCCTGGTAGACTCAGGACACATGCCCATAGGAACAGCTGAAGACCAGTAGACAGGAAAGACTACATGCCTGAAAGCAGAATACTCTGTTCCCATAACTGGCTGAAAGAAAACAGGTCTGCAGCACCCCTGACACACAGGCCTATAGGACGGTCTAACCACTGTGAGAAATAGCAGAACAAGGTAACACCAGAGACAACCTGATAGTGAGAGGCAAGTGCAGGAACCCAAGCAATAGAAACCAAGGCTCCATGGCATCATCAGAGCCCAATTCTCCCACCAAAGCGAACACTGAATATCCAAACACACCAGAAAAGCAAGATCTTGATTTTAAATTACATTTGATCATGATGATGGAGGACTTCAAGAAAGACATGGAGAACTCCCTTAAAGAAATGCAGGAAAATATGAATAAACAAGTAGAAGCCTATAGAGAGGAATCACAAAAATCCCTGAAAAAATACCAGGAAACCACAGTCAAACAGGTGAAGGAATTAAAAATGGAAATAGAAGCAACAAAGAAAGCACAAAGGGAGACAAACCTGGATATAGAAAACCAAAGGATGAGACAAGGAGCCATAGATATAAGCCTCACCAACAGAATACAAGAGATAGAAGAGAAAATATCAGGAGCAGAACATTCCATATAAATCATTGACACAACTGTCAAAGATAATGTAAAACAGAAAAAGCTACTGGTCCCAAACATACAGGAAATCCAGGACTCAATGAGAAGATCAAACCTAAGGACAATAGGTATAGAAGAGAGTGAAGACTCCCAGCTCAAAGGACCAGGAAATATCTTCAACAAAATCATAGAAGAAAACTTCCCGAACCTAAAGAAAGAGATGCCTATAAACGTACAAGAAGCCTATAGACCTCCAAATAGATTGGATCAGAAAAGAAACTCCTCCCTTCAAATAATAGTCAAACGCCAAATGCACAAAACAAAGAAAGACTCAAGTTAATAAAAAAAAAACTAAAAAAAAAAAAAAAACAAAGAAAGAATATTAAGAGCAGTAAGGGCACATGGTAAAGTAACACATAAAGGCAGACTTATCAGTATTACACCAGACTTCTTACCAGAGACTATGAAAGCCAGAAGATCCTGGACAGATGTCATACAGACCCTAAGAGAACATAAATGCCAGCCAAGGTTACTGTATCCAGCAAAACTCTCAATTAACATATATGGAGAAACCAAGATATTCCATGACAAAACCAAATTTACACAATATCTTTCTACAAATCCAGCCCTACAAAGGATAATAAATGATAAAGCCCAACATAAGGAGGCAAGCTACACCCTGGAAAAAGCAAGAAACTAATCGTCCTGGCAGCAAAACAAAGAGAAGAAAAGCACACAAACATAATCTCACATCCAAATACGAATATACCAGGAAGAAAGAATCACTATTCCTTTATGTCTCTCAACATCAATGGACTCAGTTCCCAATAAAAAGACATAGATTAACAAACTGGACAAGCAATGAGGACCTGGCATTCTGCTGTCTACAGGAAACACACCTCAGAAAAAAAGACAGACACTACCTCAGAGTGAAAGCTGGAAAACAACTTTCCAAGCAAATGGTCGGAAGAAGCAAGCTGGAGTATCCATTCTATTATCGAATAAAATCAATTTTCAACCAAAAGTCATCAAAAAAGATGAGGAAGGACACTTCATATACATTAAAGGAAAAATCCACCAAGATGTATTCTCAATCCTAAATATCTATGCTCCAAATACAATGGCACCCACATACGTAAAAGTAATCTTATTAAAGCTCAAAGCACACATTGCACCTCACACAATAATAGTAGGAGATTTCAACACCCCACTCTCATCAATGAACAGATCAAGGGAACAGAAATTTAACAGATATATAGGTAGAATAAGAGAAGTCATGAACCAAATGGACTTAACAGATATTTAAAGAACATTCTATCCTATAACAAAAGGATATATATTCTTCTCACCACCTCATGGCTCTTTCTCCAAAGTTGACCGTATAATTGGTCATAAAACAGGCCTCTACAGATAGAGAAAGATAGAAATAATCCCATGCATTCTATCAGACCACCACGGGCTAAAGCTCGTCTTCAATAACAATAAGGGAAGAATGCCCAGAAGCACATGGAAGTTGAAAAATGCACTATTCAAAAATAACCTGGTCAAGGAAGAAAGAAAGAATTAAATTAAAGACTTCTTAGAATTTAATGAAAATGAAGGTACAACATACCCAAACTTATGGGACACAATGAAAGCTGTGCTAAGAGTAAAATGCATAGCTCTGAGTGCTTGCAGAAAGAAACAGGAGAGAGCATATATCAGCAGGTTGACAGCACACCTAAGTACTCTAGAACAATAAGAAGCAAATGCACCCAGGAGGAGTAGAAGGAAGGAAATAATCAAACTCAGTGCTGAAATCAACCAAGTAGAAACAAAACGGACTATACAAAGAATCAATAGAACCAAGAGTTGGTTCTTTGGGAAAATCAACAAGATAGATAAACCCTTAGCCAGACTAATGAGAGGACACAGAGGGTATGTCCAAATTAACATCAGAAATGAAAAGTGAGACATAACTACAGAATCAGAGGAAATAAAAAAATCATCAGATCCTACCACCAAAGCCTATATTCAACAAAACTTGAAAATCTGCAGGAAATGGACAATTTCCTAGACAGATACCAGGTACCAAAGTTAAATTAGGAATAGATAAACCATTTAAACAACTCCATAATTCCTAAAGAAATAGAAGCAGTCATTAAAGTTCTCCCATCCAAAAAGAGCCCAGGTCCAGATGGGTTCATTGCAGAATTCTATCAGACCTTTATAGAAGACCTCAAACCAATACAATCTGAACTATTACACAAAATTGAAACAGAAAGACCGCTACAGAATTTCTTCTATGAAGCCACAATTACTCTTATACCTAAACCACACAAATACCCAACAAAGAAAGAGAACTTCAGACAAATTTCCCTTATAGCATCGATGCAAGTATATTCAACAAAATTCTTGCAAACGGAATCCAAGAGCACATCAAAACAATCATCCATCATGATCAAGTAGGCTTTATCCCAAGCATGCAGGGATGGTTTAATATACGGAAAACCATCAACTTAATCCACTATAAAAACAAACTGAAAGATAAAAACCACATGAGCATTTCATTAGATGCTAAGAAATCATTTGACAAAATTCAACACCCCTGCATGATAAAAGTCCTGGAAAGAATAGGAATTCAAAGCCCCTACCTAAACATAGCAAAAGCCATATACAGCAAACCAGTAGCTAATACTGAACTAAATGGAGAATAACTTGAAGCAATCCCACTAAAATCAGGACCTAGTCAAGGCTGCCCACTCTCTCCCTACTTATTCAATAAAGTTCTTGAAGTTCTAATCAGAGCAATCAGACAAAAAAGGAGATCAAAGGGATACAGAATGGAAAAGAAGAAGTAAAAATATCTCTATTTGCAGATGACATGATAGTTTATTTAAGTGATTCCAAAGTTCCACCAGAGAACTACTAAACCTGATAAACAACTTCAGCAAAGTGGCTGGGTATAAAATTAACTCAAATAAATCTGTAACTTTCCTCTATACAAAAGAGAAACAAGCCGAGAAAGAAATTAGGGAAACGACACCCTTCATAATAGTCCAAAATAATATAAAATACCTCTGTGTGACTCTGACCAAGCTAGAGAAATGTGTACAATAAGGACTTCAATCCTTTGAAGAAAGAAATTGAAGAAGATCTCAGAAGATGGAACAATCTCTCATGCTCATGGATTGGCAGGATTAAGATAGTAAATATGGCCATTTTACCAAAAGTGATCTGCACATTGAATGCAATCCCCATCAAAATACCAATCAAATTCTTCAGAGAGTTTGACAGAACAATTTCCAAATTCATCTGGAATAACAAAAAACCCAGGATAGCTAAAGCTCTCCTCAACAATAAAAGGACTTCAGGGGGAATCACTATCCCTGAACTCAAGCAGTATTACAGAGCAATAGTGATAAAAACTGCATGGTATTGGTACAGAGACAGACAGATAGACCAATGGAATAGAATTGAAGACCCAGAAATGAACCCACACACCTATTGTCACTTGATTTTTGACAAAGGAGCCAAAACCATCCAATGTAAAAAAGATAGCATTTTCAGCAAATGTTGTTGGTTCAACTGCAGTTCAGCATTTAGAAGAATGCAGATTGATCCATGCTTATCACCCTGTACAATGCTTAAGTCCAAGTGGATTAAGAACCTACACAACAAACCAGATACACTCAAACTAATAGAAGAAAAAGTGGGGAAGCATCTCGAACACATGGGCACTGAAGAAAATTTCCTGAACAAAACACCAATGGCTTATGCTCTAAGATCAAGAATTGACAAATCGGATCTCATAAAACTGCAAAGCTTCTGTAAGGCGAAGGACACTGTTGTTAGAACAAAACGGCAACCAACAGATTGGGAAGGATCTTTACCAATGCTTTAACTGATAGAGGGCTTCTATCCAAAATATATAAAGAACTCAAGAAGTTAGATTGCAGGGAGACGAACAATCCTATTAAAAAAATGGGGTCAGAACTAAACAAAGAATTCACAGCTGAGGAATATAGAATGGCTGAGAAGCACCTAAAGGAATGTTCAACATCCTTATTCCCAAGGGAAATGCAAACCAAAACACCCCTGATATTTCACCCCATACTAGTGAGAGTGGCTAAGATCAAAAACTCAGGTGACAGCAAATGCTGGTGAGGATGTGGAGAAGGAGGAACACTCCTCCATTGTTGGTTGGATTGCAGACTGGTATAACCATTCTGGAAATCAGTCTGGAGGTTCCTCAGAAAATTGGACATTGAACTACCTCATGTCCCTGTTATACCCAATATACTCTTGGGCATATACCCAAAAGATGCCCCAACATATAATAAGGACACATGGTCCTATATGTTCATAGCTGTCATATTTATAATAACCAGAACCTGGAAAGAACCCAGAAACCTTTCAAAGGATGAAAGGATACAGAAAATGTGTTACATTTACAGAATGCAATATTACTCAGCTATCAAAAACAATGACTTCATGAAATTCATAGGCAAATGGATGGAACTGGAAAACATCATCCTGAGTGAGGTAACCCAATCACAGAAAAACACATATCATATGCACTCATTGTTAAGTGGATATTAGCCCAAATGCTAGAATGACCCTAGATGCACAGAATACATGAAACTCAGGAAGGATGACCTAAATGCGAATTCTTCACTCCTTCTTTAAAAGCAGAACATGAATACCCTTGGGAGGGAATAGGGAGGCAAAGTTTAGAACAGAGGCAGAAGGAACGGCCATTCAGAGTCTGCCCTGCATGTGGCCCATACATATACAGCCACCAAACTAGATAAGATGGATGAAGCAAAGAAGCGCAGTTCGTCAGGAACCAGATGTAGATGTCTCCTGAGGGACACAGCCAGAATACAGCAAATACATAGGCGAATGCCATCATTAAACCACTTAACTGAGAATGGGACCCCCATTGAAGAAATCATAGGAAGGACTGAACGAGCTTGAAGGGGCTTGAGGCCCCATATGAACAACAATGCCAACCAACCAGAGTTTCCAGGGACTAAGACACTACCTAAAGACTATACATGGACTGACCCTGGGCTCCAACCTCATAGGTATCAATGAATAGCCTAGTAAGAGCACCAGTGGAAGGGGAAGCCCTTAGTCCTGCCAAGACTGATCCCCCAGTGAACGTGATTGTTGGGGGGAGGGTACAAATGAGGGGAGAATGGGGAGGGGAATACTCATGGAAAAGAGGAGTGGGAGGGTTAGGGGGATGTTGGTCCAGAAACCAGGAAAGTGAATAAAAATCAAAATATAAATAAGAAATACCCAAATTAATAAACATGAAAAAAGTACAGAATACCCCATATATAGTACAATCTTGCAATCCCACGAGCAATGGATGAGTGTTCCTCTATCTCCACATCCTTACCAGCATCTTTTGTCACTTGAGTTTTGACCTTAACCATCATGATTGGTGTGAGGTTTAATCTCTGATTTCTTTTGATTTGCATTTCCCTGACAAATAACAATGTTGAACATTTCTTTAGTTGATACTTGGCCATTGGATATTCTTCAGTTGAAAATTCTTTGTGTAGGTCATCCCCTATTTTTAATAGGGTGATTTGATTGTCTGGAATCTAACCTCTTGAGTTCCTTTTATATATCGGATATTAGTCTTCTATTCGATGTAGGATTGGTTAAGATATTTTCCTAATCTGTTGGTTGCCATTTTGTCCTAATTACAGTGTCCTTTGCCTTATAGAAGCTGTAAAATTTTATGATGTTCCATTTGTTGATTGTTGATCTGAGAGCATAAGCCATCGGTGTTCTCTTTTGGAATTTTCTCCAGTGCCTAAGTTTTCAAGTTCTTCCCTACTTTTTCTTCTATTAATTTGAATGTATCTGGTTTTATTTGGCGGTCCTTCATCCATGAGGACTTGAGATTTGTACTGCATGGTTTTAGCACATTTGTGAAAGATCATCTGACTGTAGGTTTGTCAACTCATTTCTGGGCCTTACATTTCCGGTCCAATCTATTTGGAGTTGTGTGGCCTTTTTGTATGTTTGTGGGCATCACTTTCTTTACCTTAGGGAAGTTTTCTTCTATAATTTTGTTGATTATATTTTCTGACCCTTTAATTTGGGAGTCTTAGCTCTCTTCTTTACCACTTATCTTATTGTTTGATCTTCTCATTGTGTCCTGGCTTCCATTGATGTTTTGGGTAATGTGCTTATTGACTTTTACATATTCTTTGCCAGTTGTTTCAATGTTTTCTCTGCTATCTTTTGTCCCTGAGATTCTCTGTTCTATCTCTTGTATTCTGTTGGTAATGATTGTTTTTATGTCTCCTGACCTCTTTCCTAGGTTTTCTAATTCCAAGGTTGTCTCCCTTTGTGATTTCTTTATTGTTTCTATTTACATTCTTGGATCCTGGATGGTTTGTTCAGTTCCTTCATGTTTTTTGGTTGTGTTTGTGTTTTGTCTTTCAGATGTTCTTATGTATTCTCTTTAAGGATTTCTATTTGTTTACCTGTGTACTCCTGTATTTCTTAGAGGGGACTATCTATATGCTTCTTACAGTCCTCTATCATCCTCATGAGATGTGAATATAAACACGAATCTTGCTTTTCTTGTTGTGTTGGGATATCCAGCATTTTGGTTTAGTTGGAGAACTGGGCTCTGATGATGACAAGTAGTCTTTATCTCTGTTACGTAGGTTCCTACTCTGACCTCTCACCATCCGGTTATATCTGGTGTCAGCTGGTCTTGTTGTCTCTGACAGTTGCTTGACCTTCCTGTAAGCCTGTGTGTCAGTGCTCTTGGACACCACCGTTATTCCAGGGCGAGCTGGGTACAGAAAGCTGTGGGACTGGGTCAGCTCTGGGCAAAGGCAGAAACTGGAAGGCCCCACAATCTCTTCTTTACTTTTAGTGTATCTGGTTTTATGTGGAGATCCTTGAGCCACTTGGCCCTAGACTTTGTACAAACAATAAGAATGGATCAGTTTGCAGTATTCTACACCTCTAGTTGAACCAGCACCATTTGTTAAATGTTGTCTTTTACCCACTGATTGTTTTTAGCTCATTTTGTTGTCTAAATGCTCTGTCTAGAAATTTGAGCCCTATATTGGATAGGTAGGGAGAGAAGGGGGATCCTTGTCTACTCCCTGATCTTAGTGGAATTCCTTTAAGTTATTTTCCATTTAGTTTGTTGTTGGTTACCATTTTGGTGTATATTGCTTTTATTACGTTTAGATATGGGCTTGTATTACTGTTCTTTCTGAAACTTTCATCATGAAAGGGTTTTGAATTTTGTCAAATGCTTTCTCAGCATCTAATGAGATGAGTATTTAGTGTTTTTCTTGAGTTTGTTTATATATTGTGGATAGTGTTGATGGATTTCCACATGTAATACCACCCCTACATCCCTGGGAAGAAGCTTAATTGATCATTAAGTATGTTCTCAGAATAGGTTTTTGAGAACTTCATTGAATATTTTTTGCATTGATATTCATATGAAAAATTGGTCTGAAGTTCTTCTTCTTTGTTGGTTCTTGTGCATTTACGGTATAGGCCTAAATGTGACTTCATGAACTGAATTGGGTATTGTTCCCTACCTTTCTATTTTGTGGACTAGCTTGACGTATATTGGTATTAGGTCTTCTTTGAAGGTCTGATTGAATTCTGCACCAAAATTTGCTGGTCCTTGGATTTTTTTGGTTAGGAGACTTTTCATGATTGCTTCTATTTCTTTAGCGCTTATGTATATATTTAGATTGTTTATCTGTTCCTGATTTAACTTTGGTACATAGTATCTGTTTAGAAAATTGTCCATTCATCCAGATTTTCTTGTTTTGCTCAGTATAGGCTTTTATGTATTATGGGAAAGTTAATTTGTCGAGTTAAAAAAGCACGCTTAAAGAGATTTAGGTAATATTCATTTTACAGCCATCTATACCTAGGTTCTTTTTAGGGAAGGGTATTTTCTTAATATTAGTAACCATTTGAGTTACTTTATTGGTATATATGCTCAAATTAATGTCCTTGTTCAACAGTTATATCAGAGACTCAGCTGTGCCTTCCATGTAGTTTTCAGAAACATTTCTAAAGGCCAGATTCTTTCCATCATGATGAGCCTGCCCTTTCCTACACTTTTATGTGAAGATAGTTGTGTTGCTATTCACAGAGAAGGATCTGTTTTGATAACTGACATATAAAATTATCAATACTGCTTGTAAGGTTGCTATACGACCCATTATAAAAATCCAAAATATTTCTTTATATATTTATTCATATGCAGATATCATACCATTTTTGAAAGTAATGGCCTTTCTGCTGGCCTTTAAAGGATTGTCTCTTTATGTATTCATGTATGTTTGCTTGTGGGTGTTTCCCTTGTTTTCCATGGTATGGAATTGCTTATTTCCTGTGTTTGCTTGAATCTCTGCATCAGGGAAAAACAAAGAAATAAATTAAGTCTTTCTAGAATTCACTGAAAAGGAATTTTATGGGGCACAGTAATAGCAGTACTAAGAAGAAGTTCCTAAAATTAGGTTCCTTCTTAAAAAAATTATCTTCCTTGTGCTGTAGTTTTTTTCTAATTTTTATGTGGGGCTTGGATTGTGGATAGATATCGTTTGGATTTGTACTTGTCTTTAAATTTTCCTTTTCTCTATCTATGGTGATTGAGAATTTGGTTCAGTATATTAGTCTATGTGGCATCTGTGTTTTTTGTTTTGTTTTGTTTCATTTTGTATTAAGAGGATGCAATATATCTGACCAGACCTTTTAGCGTTTAGAGTATTTGTAAAATTAGCTGTAATTCTTATTGGCCTCATTTTGGATGTATCCTACCATTATCCCTCACAGGTTTTAATATTCTTTCTTCGTTCTTCAGATTTTCTGTATTGATTATTATGTGGCTGAAGAATTTTCTTTTCTGGCCCAGTCTAACTGGTGTTCTATAAGCTGTTTGTATGCTTATAGGCGTCTTTCTTTATAGTGAGAAAGTTTTCTTGTATGGTTTTGTTGAAAACATTTTCTGTGCCTTTGGACTGGAATACTTCACTTTTGCTAACTTCTATCATTTTTAAGTTAGGTCCTTTCAAGGTATTCCAGATTTCCTGGTTAGTTTGTGTAATGGTTTTTAGATTCAACATTTATAGGTTTTTTTCTACTTTATCTTCTATGCCTGAATATCTCTCTGAATACCTATTGTATTATATTCCTAACGCTTGAATTTCATGTTCCTGTTCACTTCCCTAGGATTTTTTTTTCTTTTTTTCCGGAGCTGGGTACCGAACCAAGGGTTTTGCGCTTGCTAGGAAAGCGCTCTACAACTGAGCTAAATCCCCAACCCTTTCCCTAGGATTTTTATCTTTAGGATTCCCTCAGTTTTTGTTTTCTTTATTGCTTCTATTTACATTTTCACATCGCTTACAGGTTTATACACTTGTTTCCTTTTTTTAATTGTTTTTCATATATATATGTATATATATATGGGATTTGTGTATTGCTTTTGAAAGACCTTTACAAACTCCTCAATTTCTTTAAGGGATTCATACATCTGCTCTTAAGAGGCATATATCATCTTTGTTAGATTGCATTTAATGTCATTTTCTTGTGCTTCAGGTTTATTATGTCGTTCAGGGATGCTATATTAGAATAGCTTTGCAGTGAAGTAGTTATAGTGCCATAACTGTTATAGATTGTGTTGTTTTCAGGGCTTTTTGCCATGTTTATCACCGTTGCCCCTGAATGTTCCTATTATAGTAGGTATTGAGAGGGGAGTTAGCCCCGTAGTCGGTGTGTGGCTTTCCTCAGATGGTTATCCTTACACCGTGTCATTCCTAAATACCATGTTTCTATAGTTCAGGTTCTGCAGGTCTGATGAAAGTGTTCAGAGCAATGGTTGCAGAAAGAAAGTCCTACTTGGAGAGTAGTCTACTCAGAGCAGCTTAGGGTGTTCCAGAACCCTGAAGGAAAAGAGAGCTTTGTGATGCAAGAAAAGCTAGCATCAAAAGTTAAGGATCCCAGATCTGATAAAGGTAGAGTAGTGATAAGAGGAACATGGATGTCTACTTGTGTCAGCAGACTGCTGAAAGCAACTTGGAGTGTACCAGATGACTCAAAGAGCAGGTGAGGTGGGTGGTAGAAGGGAAGAGAGACTGTATGAGTAAGAATCACATGTTTAATGAATGAGGGGTGAGATGTGGCTGGAGAATGAAGGTCCCCCGGGGATAGCAGGATTCTCAGGAAAACTTGGTATGTCCTAATGATTTCAGTGAGTAGTTATTATGAATGAGGGAAGGGAAGCTTTCTTATATGCTTCAGAATCTACATGTCTGATCAAGGAGAGAGAACTGAACTCCAGTAAGCAGAGTACAGCAGATTGCTAAGGACAGAATCTACATTAATTTAATAACGACAGGAATGGCATATAAACAGTAGGAATCAAATTAGAAAATGTCATTTCTTGACCTGTTCCAGGAAAATTGCATTCTTCATAGCCCTCATTCCATTGTGAAAGTATGTCAGAAAAATCACCTGCTAGCCTTTTGCCTCTCCTAGATGGCCCCTCAGAATTTACCTTTCCATGTGTTATAGATTATACTCAAGTGGTTATGTTCAGTAACATCTGAGTTTCTTTTCCTTCACCATCTTACATTTCCCATGTGTACCAATTTGCATACATTTATTGAGTCTTTTCTCTAGATATAACATGGGCTCTTTTTCATGTTTAGCTTCTTTTCTATAGAAATGACAACATGAGAAAGATATTTTGCTTTGATTCAATTTAACTGTAAGTCAGAGGATAATTTAGGAGATCCTGGCTCTGCATCCTGTTTTTATGGTACTCTTTTTTCTTTACAAAAGCTAGCTACCTTGGAAGAGCATTATCAGATTTCTTTGCATACTGTTTTTCTCGAATATTCCATTATTTAATTTAAATTTTTTACATATTCACTTTATATCTTTCTCACTGCCCGCTTCCAGGTCAACTTCTCCTACAATCCTTCTCCTGTAGATTGCCTATATTATACAAAGCAATGCCCACCTGAATGTCCTAAGACCCCTTCCCTTATATAAGTTATACTCATTAGTGTATTAATACAACTTTGATCATGTCCAACAGACAAACAAGAATGGAGTCTATTGGTGTTAGAGAGAAGAACTAGCAACTGAGGTAGGGAGAAATATGTTCTATGTTTAGAAGGAATTGCCAGGTCAGTAGGATTTTAAATGTTTGTGTACTGCGTCTAAGACATGGTGGTAAAAGAAAAAAAAATGTGAATACAATGTTTTTGAAGTCTTCCTGGGCCCAGGCTCTTGATTTTCATCTATTACATGGTATGACTTATTATAAGGTTATTTGTCCTCTAAGTTTCACAAATTGTATTTATTGGTGTAATATGTGTTTGCGAAGATAATTGGTATTTCTGGGAAAATCATGCTTATTATTGCCTAGTTTTCTTCAGTGTGTTTTCTTAGTCTTATATTTTTGATATACCAGTCACTGGTCTAGAGAATATCCTGATTTTCTCCTTTATTCTGGCTTTTATCAGTACTGGTATTCATGGGACTATATTATTCAGTTCTGGCTACAAAATTTCAAAACCAGAGCAAGCATCCAACAATAACAGTGATATTTGAAGTATTTTTGTCATAATTTGCACACACACCAAGCAGTATATTCAGAAGAACAACAGACTGAAGATCCAAGAAAAGCAGGAATGGTCATTCTGTACCATATCCTGCTGGGGAAGCCTGGCTCCATCCTGCAAATATACTTATCTTTTTTGGTCTCCTTCATTGTGTCTTTACCTATTCTACATATCCTTCTGTTCCAAAAGAACCCTTCCTTTAAAGTTATTCCATGGAGTATTCTTGGCTTTTTCTCTGATTCCTCAGTTTAGGCTTTCCTGTAAATATTAAGGCTATTCTCAATATGACATTGTCAAGTAACTGGGCTTCCTTAAACATGACTTTATCTTTTTCCACAAACACTTATAACCTTGCTGTGTGTTCCTCCTGAAAACATATGCCCAGAGTTATCTTTATTGTGTAGGGTCCTGAATTTTTAGATCTGACATCTGACTCTGGGTTTAAGATAATCTGTCCCTCACAGTGCAATTATTTAAGTGCTGGAGGGAATACTATTCTCCACTGTCACAGAAATTTCTTTTTCAAATCAACTGAGATCATCTATGGAAGAAAAAGACACCATGTTCCACTTTCATGCATAATGAGCAATGTTCAATCCATTCAGTCAACATTTCTCAGTGTTTGTCTAGACTATAATACTAAGAACTTGGAGATGGAGAATATGTTTTTGTGCTTCAAATAACATTCTATAAGGAAAAATATAGATTTTACCTGAAACAATATGTACTTAAATATTTACCAGCACACAATGAACATTTCAAACTCTCACTATTTAAATACTGTAATTTTGTATTGATATTAACGACATTCATAAACTCTCATCATTAATATTGAAAATCAGAAAGAGCTCTCAATATTGTTTATCATTAGATATTTCCCAATGCTTGTCAATACAATGCGTATTTTTTCAAATTATTTTGCTGATGGAAGAAGTCACACATTAGTGAATCTTAGGGTTTTTTTGTGATTTGTCTAATCTTCATAGAGAGGAAATAATTATCATCTAAATGGAGGATACAAACTCTGTATAATCTACATGATAAAATGATGATCATGGGAGAAAACCTCTTTTTATGTTTCTGAATTTGCTTTTTTTTAACCATAGGAAATTTTTTTGCCTTTTCTTCACATATTGATAACAGTTTTCTAGGCTCAAGTGTATCTATTTGATTCCTCTCTGAAATAACACCAAAATACTTGAATTGTATATCTTTCATGTCTTTATATCTAGCAACACTTGTGCTTCTCCTGTCTGACTCTTTGGGTCAAAGCGGCAGTATTATCTCTGTCCTTTGACTCTGAATCATTGGAGATATTTCCTGTAGGTATTTGTTTGAGAAAGAAACCTGTGCACTTGAATTCACAGTTTCATCTCTCTCCTCTCTAAGACATGCACACTTTCCTCATTAAAGTCCTTGTTTACTCAATCCTCTGAAAAGCTAGCATGGATCCAGCTGCAGAATATGGGGTTTTGTTGGAGTACTTGTCACTCATCGTCGAGAACATGCTTTGGTTATACATTACACACTCTTGAAAATTTCAAACAAAAGCACAAATCATCTCATATTTTATGATTCAACCTCTTTTTGTTGCTTCTCAGTGTAGAATTCAAGGATAATGGTGACAGACAAATACCATGATATAGAATTAATGCTATTTTATATGAATATTTTCTCTGCCTAACACATTAATTCCTTACATGTTATATCAATCTATTTAAGGTTCCTAGGACCTAGAAAAACGGAGCAATATTTTTTGTCCGAATATAACTGCCATTGTGGTCTCTAAAGTATTTTTCAATATTAGCCTGTTTGTGCTTTGATATTCTGTGATCCAGTCTTAAACTGTTTATTATTCTCTGACAAGTCAGATTTTCCAAAGTGCTTCAACGGTGAAACATTTAGTTCACCTTACAGCATCTTTTTTATTCTTCACTTCAAAACTCCTTAAGATATTGTCAATAGACAACATTTAAAAGACTGAGAATTAAGTACTCATATTTATCATACCAATGTACCTACAACTTCTATCTTACTACTTCTTTTCTACCTGAGTTTCTTCCCTCTTTTTTTAAGACAAAACCAAAAGGAAATTACAGAAGGAAAGGCTTATTATTACCTTCAGGTACATATTTTAGTTGTTAATAGATGAAATTTACATAAATCTCATACAGTATCTGACTGACCATTTCATATAAGGGTATAAATTAAACAATATGGAATGTTCATGGAAAACATATGCATATTATTGTTCCAGAGTTGTAAAGTCTGAAAATCTTTCCTGTGTTTTTAATTTCATCTTATATTTTGATGTTCATTGCAGATAAGTTTGCCTCTAGACTCTGTAAGCAAATTTATTTTAAAAGTAATCCTAAATTTACTCTGGAGATCTCAGTATACACACTCACAAAAAAAATCTCTTTCCATTTATTCATATGCTCAGGTCTTGGATATGGAAAATTTCTCAAATCAATTTTTTTCTCTCACAATTATCTTCATGTTTGATTATTATTCATGTATGTTTATTACTCATTTTCTTCCTTTTTTCAAAAAAATTAATCGAATTCTAGTTATGATTCTCTTTCTAGTACATGATTCAAGGTACTATCAGTAGGTTAAACCATAATCTTTACATTACTCTGTATTAAAGATTATATGTGAAATGTATCCTCTGTTACATCTGAGTTTCTCTATCTGAACACTCTGACTTTCCTCATGGGATTTAGCCACAGATCAAACAAAAGCAATCATTTATTTTTGGGTTCTCAACCAAATCAAATGCCAAACTTTTGCTGCCATCTCGTCACTGATTTTATTTAATTTAATTGAAAATCAGAGCTTAAATTATCATATTCTGATCTATGATTTTTTTTCTCACAGTGATTCCCATTTTTACACAAGGAAGTTTGCTCTGAGCAACTTACCAGCTTATATTGAATATGTTGAGCCACAGAACTTTTGGTATGCCTTAAATCTCTTAAGCCCCCTGCTACCTTTGAGATTATCATATTAGTGTGTGTGTGTGTGTGTGTGTGTGTGTGTGTGTGTGTGTGTTGGGGCATTTGTTTAATCAGTATAGCTGAGCCACATAGGTAGCAAAATATGAACTCCACACATCCCATGGAGATACACTAGCAAACAACATATTTTCAATATAAGAGGAAGGAAAATGTCATGTGTTCAGAGATTTCCATGAAGGTTGACACCTAGGCATCAGTGTAAGAGGACTAAAACGTTGTGCTATAGGAACAAGTTTTGAAGTATAAGCTTACCAAGAGCTTTCTGGATCTGTCTCTTGATTTTCATCTCACACATGGGATGAGTTATTATAAAGTTCTCTCATTCAATAGCTAAGTATCACAAACTGAATTTATTTGTGTAATGTCTGTTTGACCAGATGGTTGGCATACCCTAGCAGACTCCCCCTATAGCTTGCCTAAATTATTTGTGTCCTATTTTAATATGTTTTTCTTGGCAAGATCAAACAAAATAAAATAGAACAAACGAAACCAAACAAAGAAACCAAACAACCAAACAAGAACAAGAACAACAAGTACAACAAAAAATTAAACCAACGCCAACAACAACAATAAACTTTCCATGATCTGCAGAATGCTCTTCAACTTCTATTCCTTGCATTTGTACACAGTACTAATTTTCATGTGTATCTGGGTGCTACACGTCACAATTCTGCACTATATCTTGCTGGAAAGGTGGCTACATTTTCTAAATGTATGTCTCTTACATGTCCTATTCTCACTTCTTTACAAATGCCTCTATATGTAAAGAAATAGTCAAATCAAGTAATCTATCATCTCATGTCCACCTCTTTACGAATTCTGACAATTTTTCTGTTTACTCTTCTCAGACCCTGCCTTGCTTAAACGGGTCATTCTTTTCTTGCCACATTCTGATCACCTTGACTTTCATATTTATAACATGGCAAACATATCTCTTACCCCATACATCTAACTTCACTCTTTTCCTCAAAAAATCATATGAAGAGTGAGCATTAATGCCTAGGGTCCTCCTTGTCCAATATTGATGTTTGCACATGGTTCATTTACTGGAGTGCTTCACATTTTATTAAATCATTTGAAGGCTATTTCCATACAACATTTCCTGAGAAATTTGTTTGCCAAATTTAAGAGGTGAGACTTTATTCTGAAAAAGATACAGGGTTCCCCCCAGTGAACTAGACTGTGGGGGGGAGGGTGGCAATGGGGGGAGGGTTGGGAGGGGAACACTCATAAGGAAGGGGAGGGGGGAGGGGGATGTTTGCCCGGAAACCGGGAAAGGGAATAACACTCGAAATGTATATAAGAAATACTCAAGTTAATAAAAAAAATTAAAAAAAGATACAGGGTTCCATTTTCAGGACCCATGAACACCAGTACAACAATTCTCTCAACACTTTCCAGAATTATTTGTTGGCTTAATCCCCATGACCTTGAGAAACAAAACATGTGAAGATATCTACAGTGACATTGCAACTAAGAGATGATCATATATAGTTCTTGAAAGGTTTTTTTGTGCTGCAATATATCAATATAAGTTTAGCATTCCAGAAGCCCCCCATTGTTTTAATATTTTGCATTGGATATTGGCATCAATGATGTTGGTAATATTTTACTCTTAATAGTGAATGTCAGCAATACCTTTGGCTCTTGATTCTTTTGTTGAAAAAAATTAAGATGTTGTAGACTCCCAACATAGGTAGATATTTCTTTCAGATTCCTGTCTAATTTTTATGAAGGTATCAACATATTCATTTAAGAGTGGAAGACAAACACTTTACTTGTGCTTGGTCATAGAATCATCAGAAAACATCTTTTGGTAATTCTTTTTCTTTTTAAAATAACTGTGCATTTCTTTCTTTCTTCCTTCTTTCCTCCTTTTCTTCCTTCTCTTTCTTTCTTTCTTTCTTTCTTTCTTGATGCTTTTCCATAGATACTGTTTTTTGGAATTTATAAATATATTTTATTCAAATTTTAATTCTTATTTCAAATGTTATTCCCGTTTTTGTTTTCCATCCATTAACCCCCATGCCCTCCATTTCATCTCCCATTCCACTTTTTCTATGAGTGTATTCCCGCTTTCAACAACCCCAAATCCTTCTGGCCTCCCAATCCTGACATTCCCCTTCATTGGTGGATAGAGCCTTGACAGGACCAAGGACTTCTCCTCCCACTGGTGCCCAACAAGGCATACAGAACTCCAAATAGATAGGACAGGAAAAGAAATTCCTCACCTCACAAAATATTCAAAGCCCTAAATGCACAAAACAAAGAAAGATATTTGAAGCAATAAGGGAAAACAGTAAAGTGGCGTACAAATGCAGACCTATAAGAAGTACACGAGATTTCTCACCAGAGACTATGAAAACCAGAAGATACTAGGAAGACGCTAAGAGAAGACAATTGCCAGTCCAGGCTACTATGTCTAGCAAAACTCTCAATTAACATAGATGGCGAAACCAAAATAATCCAAGAGAAAAGCAAATTGGCACCAAAACTTTCTATAAATCCAGCCCTACAAAAGATAATAGATGGAAACCTCCAAACCAGGGAGGAAAACTACACCCTAGAAGAAGCAAGAAACTAATGTTCTTGCAACAAAACCAAGAGAAGAAAGTCACACAAACATAATTCCACCTTTCACAAGAAAAATATCAGGAAGAAAGAATGATTATTCCTTAATATTTCCTAAGATCAATGGACCCAATTCCCCAATAAAAAGATACAGACTAACAGACAGGATATATAAAGAAGACCCAGCATTTTGCTGCGTACAGGAAACAACCTCAGAGACAAAGACAAGTACTACCTCAGAGTAAGAGAATGGAAAACAAATTTCTACACATATGGTCCAAAGGAACAAGCTGGAGTAGCCATTCTAATGTCAAATAAAATTGAGGGTCAACCAAAAGAAAATGAATGATATTTCATATTCATCAAAAAATCCAACAAGTTGAACTCTCAGTCTTGAAAATGCTCCAAATGCAAGATCACCTACATTCATGAAGGAAACCTTAATAAAGCTCTTAGCACCCATTGTACCTCACACCATAATAGAGGGAGACTTCAACATCCTATTTTCATTAATTATCAGATCATGGAAACAGAGGCTAAACAGAAACATATAGAAACTAAGAAGTGATGAACCAAATGAATTTAACAAATATCTATAGAACATTTCATTCCAAAATAAAATAATGTATCATTTTCTCGGACCGTCATGGTACCTTCCCCAAAATAGTCCATAAAATTGGACACAAAACAGGACTCAAAAGATACAGGAAGATATAGATAATCACATGCACACTGTAAGATCACCATGGACTAAGGTTGGTTTTCAAAAACAACAAAAATGACAGAAAGCCCACATATACATGGGAGTTGAACAAAGCTCCACTCAATAATAATTTGTTAAGGGAAGAAATAATGAAAGAAATTAAAGACATTTTGGAAATTAATGAACAGGAATACGCAACATACCCAAACCTATGGGACACGATGAAAGCAGTGCTAAGAGAAAAACACATAGGTATTAGTGCCTTGAAAAAGGAACATGAGAGAGCAAACATTAGCAGCTTGACAGTACACCTAAAAGCTCTAGCACAAATAGAAACAGATACACCCAAGAGGACTAGAAGGCAGGGATTAATCAAATTCATGGCAGACATCAACCAAGTAGAAACAAAAAGTACTATACAAAGATCAACATAATCAGTAGATGGTTCTTTGAGAAAATCAACAAGATAGATAAACCCTTAGTCAGTCTAACCAGAGGGCACAGAGAGTGTATCCAAATTAACAAAATCAGAAATGAAGAGGGAGACATAACAACACAATCTGATGAAATTCAGAAAACCATCAGATCATACTACAAAAGCCTATATTCACCAAACTGGAAAATATGAATGCAATGGTTAATATTGTAGACAGATTCCAGGTCCCAAAGTTAAATCAGGTTTAGATAAACCATCTAAGTTTTCTCATAATTCCTAAAGAAATATAAGCACTTATTAAAATCTTCCAAACCAAAAGAAGCACAGGAGCAGATGTGTTTAGGGCAAGATTCTAATAGACTTTCTGGAAGCCCTCATACCAATACTGCTCAAACTATTACACAAAATAGAAGCAGAAGAATCACCACCCAATTCCTTCTTTCCAGCCACAATTATGCTTATACTTAAACCAGAGAAAGATCCAAAAAAGAAAGAGAACTTCAGACAAATTCCCCTTATGAGTATCCGTGCAAAAATACTCAATAAAATTCTTGCAAACTGAATCCAAGAAAACAGCCCAAATTATTGATTACTCCCTAAAAGTAGGCTAGCCCTTGTCTAGTGATTTCATTCTATTTCAGGTTAAAATACAGTGAATTAGAACAAAGGAAAATGTAGATTTTTCACATATGACCATTCTATCTTAAATATAATGCATAGGTCTAGCTATGTTCTACAAATTTTCACATGACATCAGTATATAAGGAAATTTGCTGAATGTTCATGGTTGTTCTCTCATTCTAGAGTGATGCTTTTTAAACATTGTTGTTGTGTTTGCTTTTTTAAACTGTATTAACATTTATTATCTTTATTTCATTGCATTCAATTCGTTTTTTCTCTTGCTTTTCTTCATGTGATTTTGTTATGCTTGTTCTTTCAAATTTAATTTCTTTGATATTCATTCAAGTAATAAGTAGGTCCCTCCTATCACCTTTCCTCATTGTAGTCCATCATTCAGGTAAACACCTATAGACTGATTCTGAAAATTTCTATCTCTGTTTATTAAAGTTAGATCTGAGGTTTTTCCTCTGTAACATCAAACTTTCTTTCTTCAGCAATTTACATTTCTTATAATTTTTATATCTTTGAATGATATATTTTCCACGGTTATAATATGTTTCCTTTTTCAAGCTTAGTCTCTTTGCAACAATATTATCAAAGTTAGTGATGACATGTAATCTTGTGTTTGAATCAATTTAACTGTAAGTCTCAGGTTCATAGATCCTGGCTCTTTGCCATAAGAAAAGGTGATACTTTTTTCTTAAATAAGCTTTCTCCAGGGGGCCTTATCAGCTTACACTGCATATCTTAGACTTAGCAAGACACAGACAACCAGAGAGATGTCTTAAACCCCCTCCTTTTTAGGCTTTCTTTGTTAGTGTATAATTACAAGTGTGATTGGGTTCAAAGACAAGAGTGAAGTCCATAAACCCTAGAGTTATGAGATAGCAACCCAGGTAAGAAAGACAGTCCTTTGCTTACAGAAGGAGTTTCTAGAAAATAATATACTTTTGTCTAGAAAATAAGACTATGTATCCATGGGCTAAAGATGATTGTAAATATAAAAGGTTTGAATTGCAAACTCAGTGACTTCTTCTTCATCCCAGGCTTGGATTTGTATCTATCACATGGCATCAGTTATTCCAAAGTCATTTTGGAGCTAACTTTCAGAAAAAAGTTATGTTTACGTTGTAATGTTTGGTTGTGCCTATGCTGGAACTTCTGAGTCAGGACTGTTCTGTCTGAATCTCATTTTGCTATTGATATAGCAACCATCTTCTACAATCTATTGAATACCCTTCTCTTAAAATTAAGGGTTTTTCAAGTATTCTTGTTCATAGGTGTCTATTGATAAGTTTTAGTTGTATGGTTATGTCCAGGACCAGAGTAAGAAATATAAAAATAGCAGGGATCTATAGTATACTTTAGTCATGCTTTCCTCAGAACTGTATCTGGAGCTTTGGCAGAATAGAGGACAGTACATGTAAGGGCATTAAAACTGTCTATTCTGTACTATAGTTTTCTAGGTAATGGTAGCTACACCTACCAAATATACCCCTGTTTTCTTTTGTTTTCCTGTCCTGTCTCCACATTGTCTCTGGATATCCATCCATTACAAATGATCTTACTTTCCATGTCATTCCTTAGAGGACTCCTAACATGTATTCTGGTTTCTCAGTTTGTGCCTTTCCCAAATTCCCTTGCCATTCTTTCCTACATGCAAAGTTCACATTAAAATGTTTCTGTAAACGGAGGAACTGATCATCTTCAAAGGCTTTTAACCTTACATTGTTTCTAGGGAAATATTTGAAGACTTGGATTTAATACCTGGGTCCTGATTTTTCAGATCTAACCCCTTGACACCTGGTTCAAAAATTTCAGTTCCTCATAGTGCTATTATATCAGGAGCTGAAAGATATACCAACTTGCTGTGTCAGAAGTTTCTTTTCAACTGAGAGTTCATCTATAGTGAAAGTGAAGTGTTCTCATTCAGTAGTCATGAGACCAATCTCTTTAGTCAACCTTGCCTAAAGGTTTTTTCCAGAGCCTAACCCCTCAGGGCCCAGATACAAAGGAAAGATACTTGGGGTTTTGTAAAACCTCATCAGGGAAGTCAGAAGATATTTTAACTGAAACAATACATACTTAATATTTACTAGTAAATGATTAATATTTCAAACTCTCAAATCTCTTAATCCTGTACTTTTTGTATTGACATTTATAGCATTGGTAGTATTTTAGTACTAATTTTTTTATGTCAGATAACACACTCAATGTGCATTATCCATACTTACAGTCTTAAAACTTGTGTTTAAATTGTGTGATTTCTAAATATTTCCTGGTGGTAGGGATACACATTTAAGGGGAGTAGATAAACTCTTTTTATGTACATGGCGATATATTCAAGAAATTAAAATTTAGAGCTGACCTGGTCCCACAGCTCACTATACTGATTCCATGGAGGAGAGAGTTGGACTCTCAGCAGTGCACAGGGGAGATGATCACTTCTGCTCACATTTCTGGCCCAAGAGGAACCAGCCTGAAGCTTTCCGAATACAGGAACTGAGAAGAAATCAGGCACAGTGCCTGGATCTGAAAGCCAGACTCCAGGAGCACTGACAAGCCTGAGAGCAAAGGTAGGACCACCACTTCTGCTCTGATGGATCAACCTGGACCCCTCAGAACACAGGAATTGAAAATCAGTCTGGAAAAGGATCTCTCTACATTCTGCTTTCTTTCTGAGCTGACCTGGTTATACATCTCTATACACAGATCCTCTGGGGAGAGAGCTGGAGTTTTCAAAGTGAGGACAATCCTGAGAGCACAGGTGACACCACCACTTTTGCCCCCTTTTCTGGATCTAGAGGTATCAATCTGGAGGCATTTGGACAGAGACTCCAAACAACAGTCTTGGAAAGGATAATTCTGGTTTCTGCCTGAGCCAAGATCTGACACTGACACAACTCTCTATACCCAGATCTCACTGGAGAAAGTCAGTCTCCAGGAGTGCTAAAACAGAGACTTACATGAGTGTCAAGCTATTTTAAGAGATAGCAAGACCAGCTAACATCAGAGATAACCAGATGGCAAGAGGCGTGTTAGTAACCTAAAGAACAGAAATAAACACTACTTGGGAACATCAGAACACAGTTCACCCACTAGAACAAATATTGGATAACCCAACACACAAGAAAAGCAGGATTAGTATTTAAAATCACATCTCATGATGAAGATAGAGGACTTTAAGTATGAGATAAATAACTCTCATAACGAAATACAGGACAACACAGGTAAACAAGTAGAGGCCCTTAAAGAGAAAACACAAAAATCCTTTAAGGAATGATAGGAAAACAACCAAACAGGTGAAGGAATTGAAGAAAACCATACAGGATTTATAAATAGAAATAGAAACAATAAAAAAAACACCAAGGAGACAAACCTGGATATAGAAATTCTAGGAATGAGATCAGGAGTCATAGATGCAACCATCAGCAACAGAATTCCAGATGGAAGACAGAATGTCAGGGGCAGAATATACCTCAGAAAACATTGACACAATCATCAAAGATAATGTAAATTGCAAAATCTACTAACCCAAAACATCCCGAAATTCAGGACACAATAAGAAGGGCCAGGAATTGTCTTTAACAAAATTATAGGAAAAAACTTCCCTAACCTAAAGAAAGAGGCCCATAAACATACAAGAAGCCAACCGAACTCCAAATAGATTGGACCAGAAAAGAAATTCCTCTCTTCACATAATAATCAAAACAGCAAATGCACAAAACAAAGAAACATATAAAAGCAGTAAGGCAATAAGGTCAAGTAACATATGAAGGCAGACCTATAATAATTACAGGAGACATCTCAGTAGAGATTATGGAAGCCAGAATTTATTGGGCAGATTTCATGCAGACCCTACGAGAAGACAAAAGCCAGCCCCTGCTACTTTTTAAAGAAAAATTCTAAATTAACATAGATTGAGAAACCATAATATTCCAAGAGAAAACCAAATTTATTCAATATCTATCCACAAATTCCACTATACAAAGGATAATATACAGAAAACTCTGACACAAGGTAGGAAACTACATCCTAGGAAAATCCAGAGAATAATCTTCTTGCAACACACCCAAAAGAAGAGAGCCACACAAACATAATTCCACTTCTAACAACACACATAACAGGAGACAACAATCTCTATTTTATAATATCTCTGAACATAAATGGACTCAATTAAGCAATAAAAAGACATAGACTAACTGTCTGGATATTAAAGAGACACAACATTTTGATGCATACAGAAAACACACCTCAGTGACAATGACAGATAATACCTCAGAGTAAAAGGCAGGAAAACAATTTTCCTAGGAAGTAGTCCCAAGAAACAAGCTGGAGTAGCCATTTTAATATTCAATAAAGTATACTTTAAATCAAAGTTATCAGAAAAAGTAAGGAAGGACCCTTCATATTCATCAAAGGAAAAATCCACTAAGATAAACTTTACATCCTGAATATCTATGCTCCGGACAAAAGGGCATCTATATTCATAAAAGTAAACTTAGTAAAGCTCAAAGCACACATTGCACACATTGTGAGGACAAAGAATAGTTTGAGACTTCAGCACACCCCTCCCAGCAATGGACAAATTGTTGAACCAGAAAGTAAACAGAGACATAGAAAAACTAACAGAAGTTATGAACCAAATGTATTCAACATATATCTATAAAACTTTTCATCCTAACAGAAAAGGACATCCTTTTTTCTTATCACCTCGTAGTACCTTCTCCAATATTGACCATACAATGGGTGATAAAACAGGACTCAACTGATACAAGATGATTGAAGTAATGCCATGCATCCTTTCAAATCACCATGGATTAAGAATTTTTTAAATAACAACAACAACAACAACAACAAAAACAACAACAACAACAACAACAAAAAACAGAAAGCCCATGAGCAATGTTATACTCAATGATAACTTTGGGAAGAAATTATAAACTTTTTAGAATTTAATGAAAATGAATGTACAGCATACCCAAACTTATGGGACACAATGCAAGAAGTAAAAAGAGAAAAACTCATAGATCTACGTGCCTGTAAAAAAAGAGAAGACTTACACTAATGGCTTGACAGAGAACATAAAAGCTCTAGAACAAAATGAAGCCAATCCACCCAAGAATAGTAGACAGCAGGAAATAATCATAATCAGTTTTCAACCCACCAAGTAGAAGCAAAATGACTATACAAAGAATCAACAAAACCACGAGATGGTTCTTTGAGAAAATGAACAAGAGAGATAATCCCTGAGCCAGAATAACCATAGCTCACAGAGAGAGTATCCAATTTAACAAAATCAGAAATGAAAGGGAAACTTAACAACAGAAACTGAAGAAATTTATAAATCATCAGATCCTACTGGAAAAGCATATATTCAACAAAACTGGAAGCTCTGGATGAAATGGACAATATTCTATACAGATACCAGGTACCAAAGTTAAATCAGGATCATGTAAACCATCTAAACAGTTCCATAACTAAGAAAGTAATAGAAGCAGTTATTAAGAATATCCCAAACAAAAAGCCCAGGACCCGGGTGCTTAGTACCGAATACTCTCAGACCTTCATAGAATACCTCATACAATACTGTTCCATCTATTCCATAAAATAGAAACCGAAGGAACATTATATAATTCCTACTATGAAGCCACAATTATGCTTATACCTAAAACACAGACACTTCAGGCCAATTTCCTTTATGAATACTGATGCAAAAGCACTCCATTAATTTCATAGGCAAATGGGATGAACTAGAGAATATCATCCTGAGTGAGGTTACTCAATCAAAGAAAAACACACTTGATATGCACTCATTGATAAGTGAATTTTATTCAAAAAGCTCAAATTATCCAAGAAGCAATCTAAAGACCACAGGAAGCTCAAGAAGAAAAATTACCAAAATTCAGATGCTCCCATTCCTTCTAAAAAGGGAGAAAATATTCATAGGAGGGGATATGGAAGCAAAGTTTAGAGCAGCGACTCAAGGAATGGTCATTCAGAGCCTGACACACATGTGGCATTGGCAGGAATAATATTTTGTAAATGGACATTTGGCAAAAAAAAATCTGCAGATTCAATGCAATGTCCATCAAAATTCCAAATCAAGTTTTCATAGTGTTAGAAAGAGCAATTTGCAAATTCATTTGGAATAACAAAATAACAACAACCAAAAAATAAATAAACCAGAATAGCTATAATTATCATCAACAATAAAACAACTTCTGGGGAAATCACAATCCTCAATCTCAATCTGCATTACAGAACAATAGTGATAATAATTTTAAAGAATTGGTACAGAGACAGGCAGGTAGATCAGTGGAATATATTTGAAGACCCAGAAATGAACCCACAAATATATAGTCAGTTGATCTTCAACAAAGATCTAAATCCATCTAGTGGATAAAAGAGAGCATTTTCTATGTATGGTGCTGGTTCAACTGGCTGTCAACATGGAAAAACTGCAAATTGGTCCATCCTTATCTCCTTGTTCCAATCTTAATTCTAAGTGAATCGAGGACTTCCACATAAAACCACATAAATACAATAAATTGGGGAAGGGCCTGGACCACATGTGCCCTGGTGAAAATTTCTTGAGGAGAACAATAGTGGCTTATGTTCTAAGATCAGAATTGAGAAATGGTACTTCCTAAAATTGCAAAGTTTCTGTAAGGCAAAGTACAATGTCTCTAAGACAAAACAGCAACCAAGAGATTGGGAAAATATCTTCACAAATCCTACACCTGATGTTGTGCTAAGATACAATATATAAAAAGAAATCAAGAATGTAAATGCCAGAGAATCAAATAACACTAGTAAAAATGCAGTAGAGAGTTAAACAAAGAATTCTCAGCAGAGGAATATTGAATGACTGAGAAGTATCTAAAGAAATGTTCAACATCGTGGAAATGCAAATCAAAACAAGAGTGAGATTCCACTTCACACCAGACAGAATGGTTAGATCAAAATCTCAGTTGACAACAGATTCTGACAAGGATGTGGGAAAAAAGGAATACTCCTCCATTGTTGGGATTCTAGAAAATAAGACACATTAGCATGGTGTCCATTTGCTAAAGGTGATGCTAAAGGAAAAAGGTTTGAATTGCCAACTCAGTGACATCTTTCATGGCCAAATGGTTTGATTTGTCTTTATCACATGGGATCAGTTATTCCAAAGTCAGTTGGGGAATAATTTTCAAAAAGTACTTGGGGGTTGGGGATTTAGCTTAGTGGTAGAGTGCTTGCCTAGCAAGTGCAAGGCCCTGGCTTCAGTTCCCAGATCCAAAAAAAAAAAAAAAAAAAAAAAAAAAGAAAAGAAAAAAAATATTTGGTGTAATATCTGGTTGTGCTGATGGCTGGAACTACTGAATCAGGACTGTCCTGTCTGAATCTCATTTTGTTGTTGATATTACAACCATCTTTAATGATCTATAGAATATCCTGCTTCTGCTATTAATTCAGTACTGGTGTTCAGTATTAATTCTCAGTACTAGTGTTCATGTGTGTATGTTGATAAGTTTTGGCTGTATGATTTAAGTGATCTACAAAATACTTTAGTCGTGATTTGCTCAGAAATGAAACTGGAGCTTTGGCAGAACCAAGGACACTATATCTAAGGGAATTAAAGTTGTCTCCTCTCTACTATAGTTTTCTGGGCAATGCTAGATACACCTACCAAATATACCCCTGTTTTCTGATATTTTCCTATCCTGCCTTGCCATCATCTCCAGATCTTCTTCCATACCCAAAGAATCTTTCCTTTGTTTTTTGTTTCCACCTTTATCAACTTGAGAATTTCTTATTTACATTTTGATTGTTATTCCCCTTCCTGGTTTCCTGGCCTACATCCCCCTAACCCCTCCCCCTCTGCTTCTGCCTGGGTGTTACCCTACCCATCCTTCCCCCATTACCACCCTCCCCCCAAACAATAATGTTCACTGGGGATTCCCCTTCCACTGGAGCCCATGTATAGTCCATGTATAGTCTTTTGGTAGTGGCTTAGTCCTGACAGCTCTGGTTGGTTGGCATTGTTGTTCATATGGGGTCTGAAGCCCCTTCAAGCTCTTTCAGTCCTTTCTAAGATTCCTTCAACGGGGGTCCCGTTCTCAGTTCAGTGGTTTGCTATTGGCACTCGCCTATGTATTTGCTGTATTCTTGCTGTGTCTCTCAGAAGAGATCTTCATCCGGTTCCTCTCGGCCTGCATTCTTTGCTTCATCCATCTTATGTAATTGAGTGGCTGTATATGTATGGGCCACATGTGGGGCAAGCTCTGAGTGGGTGTTCCTTCTGCCTCTGTTCTAAACTTTGCCTCCCTATTCCCTGCCAAGGGTCTTTTTGTTCCCCTTTTAAAGAAGGAGAGAAGCATACATAGTTTATCATCCTTCTTGAGTTTCATGTGTTCTGTGTGTCTAGGGTAATTCAAGCATTTGGGCTAATAGCCACTTATCAATGTGTGCATACCATGTGTGTTTTTCTATGATCGGGTTACCTCAATCAGGATGATATTTTCCAGTTCCAACCATTTGCCTACGAATTTCATAAAGTCATTGTTTTTGATAGCTGAGTAATATTCCATTATGTAGATGTACCACATTTTCTGTATTCATTCCTCTGTTGAAGTGCACCTGGTTTTTTCCAGCTTCTGGCTATTATAAATAAGGCTGCTATGAACATAATGGAGCATGTGTTTGTTATTTGTTGGAGCATCTTTTGGGTATATGCCCAAGAGAGATATAACTGGGTCCTCAGGTAGTTCAATGTCCAATTTTCTGAGGAACCTCCAGACTGATTTCCAGAATGTTTGTACCAGTCTGAAATCCCACCAACAATGGAGGAGTGTTCCTCTTTCTCCACATCCTTGACAGCATCTGCTCTCACCTGAGGTTTTGATCTTAGCCATTCTCACTGGTGTGAGGTGAAATCTCAGGGTTGTTTTGATTTGCATTTCCCTTATGACTAAAGTTTTGATCATTTCTTCAGGTGTTTCTGAGCCATTCAGTATTCCTCAGCTGTGAATTCTTTGTTTAGATCTGAACCCCATCTTTTAATAGGGTTATTTGTCTGAGGTCTAACTTCTTGAGTTCTTTGTATATTTTGGATCTAAGGCCACTATCTGTTTTAGGATTGGTAAGGACTTTTCCCAATCTGTTGGTTGTCATTTTGTCCTAACAACAGTGTCCTTTGCCTTACAGAAGCTTTGCTGTTTTACGAGATCCCATTTGTCGATTCTTGATCTTAGAGCATAAGGCATTGGTGTTTTGTTCAGGAAATTTTCTCCAGTGCCCATGTGTTCGAGATGCTTCCCCACTTTTTCGTCTGTTAGTTTGAGTTTATCTGGTTTGATGTGGAGGTCCTTGATCCATTTGGACTTAATCTTTGTACAGGGTGATGAGCATGGATCGATCTGCATTCTTCTACATGTTGACCTCCAGTTGAACCAGCACCATTTGCTAAAAATGCTTTCTTTTTTCCATTGGATGATTTTGGCCCCTTTGTCAACATCAAGTGACCATAGGTGTGTGGGTTCATTTCTGGGTCTTCAGTAGTAGTCCACTGGTCTATCTGTCTTTCTCTGTACCAATACCATGCAGGTTTTATCACTATTGCTGTGTAATACTGCTTGAGTTCAGGGATAGTGATTTCCCTGGAAGTCCTTTTATTGTTTAGGATAGTTTTAGCTATCCTGGGTTTTTGTTATTCCAGATGAATTTGGAAATTGTTCTGTCTAACTCTCTGAAGAATTGGATTGGTGTTTTGATTGGGATTGCATTGAATCTGTAGATCTCTTTTGGTAAAATATCCATTTTTACTCTATTAATCCTGCCAATCCATGAGCATGGTAGGTCTTTCCATCTTCTGAGATCTTCTTCAATTTCTTTCTTCAGAGGCTTGAAGTTCTTATTGTACAGAGCTTTTACTTGCTTAGTTAAAGTCACACCAATGCATTTTTTATTATTTGGGACTACTATGAAGAATGTCTTTTCCCAATTTCTTTCTCGGCTTGTTTCTCTTTTGTGTAGAGGAAGGCTACTAATTTATTTGAGTTAATTTTATACCCAGCCACTTTGCTGAAGGTGTTTATCAGGTTTAGTAGTTCTCTGGTGGAACTTGTGGGGTCACTTAAGTATACTCTCATATCATCTGCAAATAGTGATATTTTGACTTCTTCTTTTCCAATCTGTATCCCCTTGTCCTTCTTTTGTTGTCTGATTGCTCTGGCTAGAACTACAAGAACTATATTGAATAAGTAGGGAGACAGTGTGCAGCCTTGTCTAGTCCATGATTTTAGTGAGATTGCTTCAAGTTTCTCTCCATTTAATTTAATGTTAGCTACTTGTTTGCTGTATGTGGCTTTTACTATGTTTAGGCATGAGCCTTGAATTCCTATTCTTTCCAAGACTTTCATCCTGAAGGGGTGTTGAATATTGTCAAATGATTTCTCAGCATCTAATGAAATGATCATGTGGTTTTGTTCTTACAGTTTGTTTATATAATGGATTACAATGATGATTATCTATATATTAAACCATCCCTGCATGCCTGAGATGAAACCTACTTCTCATGGTGGATGATTGTTTTGATGTGCTCTTGGATTCGGTTTGCCAGGACTTTATTGAGTATATTTGCATCAATATTCATAAGGGAAATTGGCCTGAAGTTCTCTTTCTTTGTTGGGTATTTGTGTGGTTTAGGTATAAGAGTAATTGTGGATTCATAGAAGGAATTCAGTAGCACTCAGTCTGTTTCAACTTTGTGGAATAGTTTTGATAATATTGGTATGAGGTCTTCTATGAAAGTCTGATAGAATTCTTCACTGGACCTGGGCTCTTTTTGGTTGGGAGACATTTCATGACTGCTTCTATTTCTTTAGGAGTTATGGGATTGTTTAAATGGTTTATCTGTTCCTGATTTAACTTCAGTGCCTGGTATCTGTCTAGGAAATTGTCCATTTCCTCCAGATTTTCAAGTTTTCTTGAATATAGACTTTGGTAGTAGGATCTGATGATTTTTTTGAATGTCCTCTGAATCTGTAGTTATGTCTCCCTTTTCATTTCTGATTTTGTTAATTTGGACACACTCTCTGTGTCCTCTAATTAGTCTGGCTAAGGGTTTATCTATCTTGTTGATTTTCTCAAAGAACCAACTTTTGGTTCTGTTGATTCTTTCTATGGTCCTTTTTGTTTCTACTTGGTTGGTTATTTCCTGCCTCTACTCCTCCTGAGTGTATTTGTGACTTTTTGTTCTACAGCTTTTAGGTGTGCTGTCAAGTTGCTGATATATGCTCTCTCCTGTTTGTTTTTGCAAACAAACTCAGAACTCTGAACTCAGAGATATGAGTTTTCCTCTTAGCACAGCTTTCATTGGTTCCCCTAAATTTGGGTATGTTGTACCTTCATTTTCATTAAATTCCAAGAAGTCTTTAATTTCTTTCTTTATTTCTTCCTTGACAAGGTTATCATTGAGTAGAGCATTGTTCAACTTCCATGTATATGTGGGCATTTCCCCCTTATTTTTATTGAAAACCAGCTATAGTCCGTGGTGGTCTGAAAGGATGCATGGGAATATTTCTATCTTTCTGTAATTGTAGAGGCCTGTTTTATGACCAATTATATGGTCAATTTTGGAGACTGTACCATGATGTGGTGAGAAGAAGGTATATCCTTTTGTTTTAGGATAGAATATTCTATAAATATCTGTTAAGTCCATTTGGTTCATGACTTCTCTTTGTCTGTCTATGTCTCTGTTTAATTTCTGTTTCCATGATCTGTCCATTGTGAGAGTGGGGTGTTGAAATCTCCTATTATTTTGTGAGGTGCAATGTGTGCTTTGAGCTTTGTAAGGTTTCTTCCATGTATGTAGGTGCCTTTTTGTTGGAGCATAGATATTTAGTAGTGAGAGTTCATCTTTATGTATTTTTCCTTTGATGAATATGAAGTGTCCTTCCTTATCTTTTTTGATGACTTTTGGTTGAAAATTGATTTCAATCGATATTGGAGTGGCTACTCCAGCTTGCTACTTCCGACCATTTGCTTGGAAAGTTGTTTTCCAGCCTTTCACTCTGAGGTAGTGTCTGTCTTTGTCTCTGAGGTGTGTTTCCTGTAGGCAGCAGAATGCAGGGTCCTCATTGCATATCCAGTTTGTTAATCTTTGTCTTTTTATTGGTTTGTTGAGACCATTGATGTTGAGAGCTATTAAGGAATAGTGATTATTGCTTCCTGTTATATTCATATTTGGATGTGAGATTATGTTTTTGTGCTTATCTTCTATTTGTTTTGTTGCCAAGACGAGTAGTTTATTGCCTTTTCTAGGTATAGCTTGCCTCCTTATGTTGGGCTTTACCATTTATTATCCTTTGTAGTGCTGGATTTGTAGAAATATATTGTGTAAATTTGGTTTTGTCATGGAAAATATTGGTTTCTCCATCAACGTTAATTGAGAGTTTTGCAGGATACAGTAACCTGGGCTGGCATTTGTGTACTCTTTGGGTCTGTATGACATCAGTTCAAGATCTTCTGGCTTTCCCAGACTTTGGTGAGAAGTCTGGTGTGACTCTAATAGGTCTGCCTTTATAGGTTACTTGACCTTTTTCCCTTACTGCTTTTAATATTCTTTCTTTGTTTTGTGCATTTGCTCTTTTGAGTATTATGTGACCGGAGGAGTTTCTTTTCTGGTCCAATCTATTTGGAGTTCTGTAGGCTTCTTGTATGTTTATGGGCGTCTCTTTCTTTAGGTTCGGGAAGTTTACTTCTATGAATTTGTTGAAGATATCTACTGGTTCTTTTAGCTGGGAGTCTTCACTCTCTTCTATACCTATTATCCTTAGGTTTGATCTTTTCATTGAGTCCTGGACTTCCTGTATGTTTTGGATCAGTAGTTCTTTCTGTTTTACATTACCTTTGACAGTTGTGTCGATGATTTCTACGGAATCTTCTACTCCTGAGATTCTCCCTTCTATCTCTTGTATTCTGTTGGTGATGCATATATCTGTGGCTCCTTGTCTCTTCCTTTGGTTTTCTATGTCCAAGGTTGTTTCCCTTTGTACTTTCTTTATTGCTTCTATTTCGATTCTTAATTCTTTCACCTGTTTGACTGTGGTGTCACGGAATTCTTTCAGGGATTTTTGTGATTCCTCTTTATAAGCTTCTTCTTGTTTATTTATGTTTCCCTGCGTTTCTCTAAGGTAGTTCTTCATGTCTTTCTTGAAGTCCTCCAGCATCATGATCAAATGTGATTTTAAACCTAGATCTTGCTTTTCTGGTGTATTTGAATATTCAGTGTTTGCTTTGGTGGGAGAATTAGGCTCTGATGATACCATGTAGTCTTTGTTTCTGTTGCTTTTTTTCCTGTGCTTGCCTCTCGCCATCAGGTTTTCTCTGGTGTTACCTTGTCCTGCTATTTCTGACAGTGGCTAGACCTTCCTAAAGGCCCATGTGTCAGGAGTGCTGTAGACCTGTTTTCCTGTTTTCTTTCAGCCAGTTATGGGAGCAGAGTGTTCTGCTCTCAGGCATGTAGTCTTTCCTGTCTGCTGGTTTCAGCCATTCCTGTGGGCCTGTGTCCTGAGTCCACCAGGCAGGTCGCTTGGAGCAGGAAAGTTGGTCTTATCTGCGGTCCCCTGTCTCAAGTTGCTTGTGGGGGCTGCTTTTGAGCTCTCCTAGAGGGCGGCAACCAGGAGGGCCTGTGCTGCGTTTTCCCTGAACCCCCATGCACCGTGGTCCCAGATGGCATTAGGTGTTTTCCTCTAGAGTCAAAAATATGGGCACAATGTAGTCTCTTCTGGCTTCCCAGGCGTGTCTTCCCCTGTGAAGGTTTAGCTCTCCCTCCCATGGGATTTTTGTGCAGAGAACTGTTGATAGGGTCACTTCAGGTCTGGGCAGTTTCTGGAGAGCAGGGGACCTGCTGCTCAAGGGCCCCCATCTTCCAGTTCCCAGAGGTTAGGGCTCCAGCTAGAAATTGGAAGTGTTTTGTCTCAGAGGAATTTTGCCTTTGTGTGTCTTCAGTCCACCAGGAAGTTGCTTGGAGCAGAAAAGTTGGTCTCATTTGTGGTCCCGGGGTTCATGTTGCTTGTGGGGGGCTGCTGTTCAAGAATCTTCCCTTTCATGTCATTCCTTAAAGGATTCCTAGCACTTTTTCTGGTTTCTCAGCCTGGCACTTTCCCAATGTGCATGGCAGTCTTTGCAACATGTGAAGTTCAAGTTAAAATGTTTCTGTAAATACAGCAACCTAATGTCTATCCTCTAAGGCTTATAACCTCACTTTTCAAAGGAAAACATTTGAAGACTTGGATTTAATGCCTAGGGTCCTAATTGTTTAGTCTATCTCCTTAACACCTGGATCAAACATTCTAGTCCCTTGCAGTGCTATTATGTCAGGGGCTAGTGGAAGTCCCATTTTGCTCTTTTATTTTTGTGAAATCACCTGAGAATTTATCTATTGTAGAAAATGAAAAAGTGTTCCCATTTCAGTACTCATGAGCATCAATCCCTTTAGTCAACATTGCCTAAAGTTCTTACAAAGCCCAACTCCTCAGGGCCCAGATGTATAGAACAGATAATTGTGCTTTTGGTGATATCTCGTCTGTGAAGTCAGAAGATACTTTACATGAAACTTAAATATTTACTAGTACACCATGAATATTTCAAACTCTCAAATGTCTCAATCCCATACATTTTGTATTGATATCTATGGCATTGACAGTATTTTTAGCACTAATTTTGAGCTCTGTATCTGCATTATCCATATATACAGTTTCAATGCTTGTCTTTACATTGTGTGCCATGCTAAATATTTCCTAAAGTTAGGGATTCTCATTTAAGAGGAGGAGTTAAACTCTTTATACATACATGATGATAAGTTTGAGGAGATACAATTCTTTTCCTCTTTCTGCCTTTGTTTTCTTTTAAACATACTTAGAAAATATTTGTTGGCCTTTCTTTACATATTAATCATTGCTGTAGACAGTTGTGAAGGCCATTGTTTTCCTATTCATCTCTCTCTGAAATAATAGGATAACTCTCTAAAATGTCCAAATTTGTACATATTACATACCTGTAAATGGAAAAGCTTGATTCATGCTTTTCCATTGTGTTGCCATCTATGGATAGAGACTTGACTCCTCTTGTGATGTGATAGTGATATCTCTGTTTTTGGCTATGAATCATTGGAACTATTCCCTCCTGTTCCTTCGAGAAAGAAAGACATACATCTGAATTTTAAGTTTGAGCTGTTATTTTCTAAGACATGCCCATTTCATCCTGGAAGCTTTTTGGAAAACAAGAACTGCCAGAGATTTGTGAACAGTGGAAATCTTGTCTACTGTTCTGGTGGAGACTTGATCTCTGAGTATTTTCACAATATTTCAATACAGAATACAGTATTTCTTGGACCAATTGTTGCTTTCTAGAAGATGCCTTCATTAGACATAGATATGGTTTGCAGATTTCCTAAAACTTCACATATCCTTTCATATTTTAATATTGAACAATTTTTCCCTTTTCAGTATAGACCTCAAAGATAATTGTGGCAAGTAATAAGTATGTTATTGGAGTATTTATATTGCATATGGATTTTTCTCTGCCAAATAAATTAAGTTATCACACCCACATTAATCTCATTGAAGTTCTTAGTATTCAGAACAAATACAGCAGTATTCTTTGCCAGAATATAACTGCAGTGGCCACTAAAACATTTCTTATTGTTAGCATTTTTCTCTTCTGACATTCCATGAGTCAGGCTTTGACTGTTCAAAACTCTTACTTAAATCTTCAATAGACAAAATAGAAAGGAATGTTCTACTTTCTGGATTCATCAATATCAGTCCAAACATTCTTTTAACATTGTTCAGAGTTCTTCCTATTTCTAATCCCAAGGGCTTTGAGATGTAATAAGACCTTGAGTAACATTGCATCAGGAAGGCTACAAAAGATATTTCCTCATTTTTGTAATAAAATATGCTCCAATGTATTATGCAAAATCGGAAGCATACAACTGTTTTAATACTATACATTTTATACTGGCTTTTATTATGTTAATATTTTAATATTAAAATTTAACATCAGCAACAACACTGTCTGTGGCTTATTTTGAAGAAGAAATCCTAATGCTTCTCAGTAAGTTCTTAGTTTATAGACATATAGCTGTATTTGTGAATCATACATATTTGTCCAACTCTATCTGCATCATCAGAACTTCATGTAGAAAACTTTTTTTATTGTTTCAGTCTATGTTTTCTTTTAGTCACAATTAAGATCTACTTGATGTACAAAGATTCTTTGTTTTATTAATCCTTACACTGCACAGATTATCAATTTATTTATTACCAAATGAATTCTCTTGACTCTTGATGAGGGAATGTTTGTGGGCATATCTTATTAAAATCTCCACTGGGTAGTCATAAGTTTCTGATTTTAATGCAGGAAGTTACAGATAAACCAATTCAACAATTATTTTCATACATTACCCTGTAACCTTGTATCAGGAGTGTGTCCTATCTACAAACCTAGTAGTTTTCAGTGACTGCTTTGATTAGTGATGCCCAGCAAATTACAAACTTTAAAATCCAAGTAATAACATTTTACATGATTACTTTGTAATTTCAAACTGTTCCTTTAGAATCAATATACTATTCTCAATGACAAAGTAAGGGAAGTTCATCTGAAGAAGTATCAGAACACAGAAGAGTCCATGTTTATCACACGTGCAAACAACACCCAGACATATCCTGCAAGCCAAGGTGTGAAAGCTTTTGCTGTGGATGTTGTCAGTATGTTGTTTCCTATAGTTGTAATTCTGAAAGAAATACTAGGCTAAGACATACAACTTTCTTAGGCTCCCTTTTCTTCAAATGTATGTGCAGAGCAGGTAATCAAGGCTGGTACACTGGTTAACATAAACAGTACGTTCAGTATATTATCACTGTGTATATTGTCATCAGCATCATATTGCTCTCCTCTTCACTGGAATGGTAAATTCTGAGATTGGTCAATGGGTTGATAATTCCATTTTCTATAGTGATCTATCCCAGAGCTTGTCTCTGTATTATATAATAAAATTATAGTGTATTCTGAATTTAATCTTGGGTCATTGTGTACCTAAACAACAATCACAATAGTAACAATGCTGAGAATAACAACAAAATGCTTTCAGTTTCTATATTCAGTGCTTGTGTACAAGAAACTTTTTGAAATCAAGTGATTCAAGAATTATTTCTTTTGATATTGACTGATGTTCCAGATACTAATGTTCTTATTTATGGTTACTATTGCTATGGTGAATGAACTAGATCAATAGCAAGGAGGAGTAAAGGCTTTATTTGATGTAAACTTTGACAGTATCATCCACCATTTCAGAAAAGCAGAACAGAAACACAAACAGTAAAGGTACCTGATACAAGAGGTGATAAATAGGCTATGGAGATGTGATGCTTTGTAACTTGCATCCAATGGCTTGCTTAGTCTGCTTCTTATAGAATCCATGATTCTGCAGGTAGTCATGGGCACATCCACAAAGGGATAGTCTTTTCTCTTCAGGCTGTTATAAGTAAAATATCCTGCAAAATTTCATTTAACCTGATTTTATTACAGAGACATTTTTCTGTATTGGGGCTTCCCTCTCTCCAGTAACATTAATTCGTTCCAAGTTTCAATAAAATTAACCAGCACACAAATTGCTTTCTCAAGGTACCATTTTAATGTGTGTTTATCCCAACAACATTCTCCTTTGTGTACATTGTATGCATGTAGCTGTGATTTATGAATTCTCCAATGAGTTTGCCACAGTCTTTACCTATCACTAAAGTTATTTTCTGTTTCAGTTACATCTTCTCTAACACAGAAATAGTGTTTACTTCATGGTATTTTTGTTTTTGTCTATGTAATCTTCATTAAACATGGCTATTTCATCACACTCTATTCAGTGTCCCTCAAATCCCCTTTCTGTTTACAAAACTTGTCCTTCCAAATTTATCATACTATGATTTTCTCCACCATTTGCACTTCAAGTTAACATCTGCAAGCTGAGTCAGACAATTTTGAAATCCTCTGTGTAAGAGGTTAGACTGAGGTCTGTCTTTTGTCACATCCAAACTTCTCTTTCTTCGCAGTCTGATTTTTCTCATGTGTCTTAAGTTGTTTGGATTCTAGTGTGAGATCTTTACTACATATTTAATATGAGCTTTCTTTTAAACTTTCAGATGGTAAACTACTGTATGCATGTAATCGTTTATTCAATTTAGCTTCATGTCAGAAGAAAAAAGAGAAGATGAATATCCCTCTTCTGCTCTTGTGGTTCCCTACAGAAGCAAACTCCTTTTGATCAAAATTACTCCTGAGAGGCTCTACCAGAACATGCCAAGTACAGAGGTGAATGCTAGCAGCAAACCATGAACTGAGAGTGGAGTCCTCATTGAAGGAGTTAGAGAAATAATTGAAGGAGCTGAATGGTAATGTATTCCCATAAGAACAACAACCAACCATAGCTCCCAGGGACTAAACCACTACCCAAAGTGTACCAAGGAGTACATGGATAGATCCATGACTCCAGCTGCCTATGTAGCAGGAGATTGCCTTGTTGGGTACCAAGAGGAGGAGAAGCACCTGGTCCTTCAAAGGCTGAACCCTCCCCTCAGTGTACTGGAATGCCAGGGTGGGGAGGCAGGAAGCAGTGGGTGATTGGGGAGGGGGAATACCCTCATAAAAGAAGGGTGAGGGATGATGGGCTAAGAGGTTTATGAATTGGAAACCAGGAAAGGGTATAACATTTGAAATGTAAATAAAAAATATCAAAACCCTCCCTCATATTTTCTTGAGCACACGGTACTGCTGGCAGACATTATTTTCCTTTTACTAAAAGTGTTAGACAGGCTTCAAAATATATCTGGATATCTGCAATAGGATTTCAAAACCTCAAGATATATTAGATATCATCCAGCATCTTCAATTTTATATACAGAAACTATGATCTTGGTCGCTGAGGATAAGCTATGCTTACTGAACCGTGTTGCAGAATCAGAAGGGAGATTGCAAAATTGGGAAGCAAGGACATCTGTGTTGAAAACCACCCACACTTTTAAATGTGAAATATTAAGAAATTAGAGAGCACTTAACAAGAGTTTGGGACATATCTAAAGTTTACTAATCTGTTTGTGAAATTAAGATTCTTCATCTGGGAAAATGGAGATGATAAGAAGCTTTCCAGTCAGCCTGAAAATACAAGTATTATGTATTACCATACTTTAAAAATAGATTTGTTGCTATTTTCACTTACTAGCAGAGGTTTTTAAAACCCTCGATCTTGCTCTTTCTTACAGATTATGATGTCCAAGTGAGCTATTCGTGCTCTTACATTCCTTTAGTTGACAAATCCCTGCTTCTTGCCATTTCCCTTCAATGGTGTCCTTATGAAGCCTACATATATGATTAAGCCATAGTGTGAGCCTCAACACTGAACTTGATATGCTACAAGCAAGCCACAGCAATGAACTCAGGAAATTCCAGTCTATGGCTTTGGATTTGAGAGGCAGAGTTTATGAATATAGAAAAGTCTTCTCGAGAAAGGATTGAAGGAGCTTAAGGGGTTTGCAACCCCAGAAGAAAAATACCAACCAACCAAAGCTCTCAGGGACTAATAAACCCCCCCCCCAAAGAGTACACAAGGACAGACCCATTGCTCCAGCTGCATATGTAGCAGAAGGTGATCCTGTTGGGCACCAATGGCAGAAGCCCTTGTTTCTGCCAAGTCTATACTCCCCAGTGTAGGGGAATGTCAGATTGGTGTTGCGGGAAGAGGAGGTTGGTTGGGGAAGAATACCCTCATAGAAGAAGTGCGTGAAGGGACGTTTTGGCATGGGAGTTTATGTACAGGAAACTGGGAAGGGGGATAACATTTGAAATGTAAAACCATATCCTATAGAAGTAGTTTGATGCTTCAAAACAAAACAATTAATAAAAAAGAAAAGACTTCTATAAAGCTCTATAATAATAAAAAAAAAAAGGCCAGATGCATTCCACTATGGCAGAATCACTTTTTCATACACTTTTACTGGAAAATAGTTGCATTGCTGTTGATAGAAAAGCATCTGTTCTTACAAGTGACATTTGAAATTGCCAATATTGCATGTCAGGTTGCGATATGACCCATTATAAAAACAAAGTACTTCTGAATTTTATTATTTGTATTCAGATATACAATCCTAGTTGAGAGTACTGGCCATTCCCCTGGCCTTTCAAGGATTGGTTCACAAATAAATATAGCAAATGCATCAGGGAGAGAGAGAGAGAGAGAGAGAGAGAGAGAGAGAGAGAGAGAGAGAGAGTTTCTGTGTGTTTCCCTTGTTTTTCATGGTATGGAATTGCTTATTTCCTGTGTTTGCTTGGATCTCTAAGTCAAGGAAAAAACAGAGAATAAAGACTTTCTAGAATTCAGTGAAAATGAAGGGACAACATACTCATTTTTATGGGGCATAGTTATAGCAATAATAACAGAAAACTTAATAAAATTATGTCCCTCCTTTAAGAAATTACCTTCCTGGGGTTGGGGATTTAGCTAAGTGGTAGAGCACTTGCCTAGCAAGTGCAAAGCCCTGGGTTTGGTTCCCAGCTCTGAAAAAAGAAAAAAAAAAGAAATTACCTTCCTTAGACAGTAATTTTTTAAATTGTATATTTCTTAGATAATTTAAGTATTACCATTTAAAATGTTATACCCCTCTCCCCCTCATCCTGCTTCTATGTGGTTTCTCCCATTCCCAGCACCCAATTTTCTCTGTGGCTTGGTTTGTGAATAGATATTTTTGAATTTGTATTTGTCTTTTAATATCTCATTTTCTCAATATACGGTGATTAAGAATTTGACTGGATATAGTAGTCTAGGTTGGATCTGTTTTTCATTTTTAAGATGATGCAAGTTATCTGACCAGGATCTTTTATCTTTTAGAGTCTTTATTGATAAATTAACTATAACTCCTATAGGTCTTCTTTTTGATGTCACCTTACCATAATCCCTCACTGTTTTTAAAATTCTTACTTTGTTCTGCAGATATTTTTCTGTGTTGATTTTTATGTGGCAGGAGGATTTTCTTTTCTGGTCTAGTCTAATTTGTGATCAATAAATTTTTGTATGTTTATTGGCATCTTTTACTTCACTTTGAGAAAATTTTTTTCTTTGTTGAAAATATTTTCTGTGCCTTGGGGCTGGAATGATTCACTTCTGCCAATTCCTTTTATTCTTACATTAGGTCTTTTTGTGGTATTCCAGATTTCCTGCATGTCTTGTGATTGCCCCTTTTGACTACTGTATAAAATTTTTCTATTGTATCTTCTATGCCTGAATGTCTCTTTGTCATTTCTTTTCCAATACTTATGATGCTTGTATCTCTTCTTCTTGTTCACTTCCCTAGGACTTCCATCTTTAGGATTCCCTCAGTTTTTGTTTTCCTTATTGCTTTTATTTCTATTTTGACATCATGACCAGTTTTATTTATTTCTCCATTTTTATTGTATTTTCCTATATATGTATTTAAGGGATTTGTGTCCTTCTTCTTTAAATACTTTTACAAGTTTGATTGTATTTTCCTCTATTTCTTTAAGGGATTCATGCATCTACTCTTAAGATGCCTGCATCATCTTTGTTATATTGTATTTAACATCATTTTCTTTTGTTTCAGTTGTGTTAGGTTATTCAGGGCTGTTGTAGTAGAATAGCTTTGGTATAAAGTTGTTATATTGCCATAGCTCTTATTGATTGTGCTGTTCTCAGGGCCTTTACCCGATCAGTTGGCCATTTTTACCAGAATGTTCCTCTTGTAGTAGGTATTGGGAAGAGAGTTAGCCTCAGTAGTCTACATGTGGCAGGCCTTGATTGGGTATCCTTACAACGTGATTCCTACTAGTATGTTTTTTTTCCAGTTTGATCATTTATTTATTTTTTCATCTATATTAAATTGTGTATTTCTTTTTTCTCTTTTTGCTCATCATTTTTTAAATTTTTTGTTATCTTTATTAACTTGAGTATTTTTTATTTACATTTAGATTTTTGTCCCTTTCCCAGAGTCCGGGCCAACATCCCCCTAACCACTCCCCTTCCCCTTCTATATTGGTGTTCCCCTCCCCATCTTCACCCCATTAGCCCTCCCCCCAACAATCACGTTCACTGGGGGTTCAATCTTGGCAGGACCAAGGGCTTCCCCTTCCACTGGTGCTCTTACTAAGCTATTCATTGCTACCTATGAGGTTGGAGCCCAGGGTCAGTCCATGTATAGCCTTGGGTAGTGGCTTAGTCCCTGGAAGCTCTGGTTGCTTGGCATTGTTGTTCATATGAGGTCTCAAGTCCCTTCAAGCTCTTTCAGTCCTTTCTAGATTCCTTCAACAGGGGTCCCGTTCTCAGTTCAATTGTTTAATGATGGCATTCACTTATGTATTTGCTGTATTCTGCATGTGACACTCAGGAGGGATCTACATCCGGTTCCTCTCGGCCTGCACTTCTTTGCTTCATCCATTTTATCTAATTGGGTGGTTGTATAAGTATGGGCCAAATGTGGGGTAGACTCTGAATGGGTGTTCCTTCTGCCTCTGTTCTAAACTTTGCCTCCCTATTCCCTGCCAAGGGTGTTCTTGTTCCCCTTTTAAAGAAGGAGTGAAGAATTCTCATTTTGGTAATCCCTCTTGAGTTTCATGTGTTCTGTGCATCTAGGGCAATTCAAGCATTTGAGCTAATAGCCACTTATCAATGAGTGCATACCATTCACTGTATGTTTTTCTGTGATTGGATTACCTCACTCAGGATGATATTTTCCAGTTTTATCCATTTGCCTATGAACTTCATAAAGTTATTTTGATAGCTGTGTAATATTCCATTGTGTAGATGTACCACATTTCTTTATCCATTCTTCTGTTGAAGGGCATGTGGGTTCTTTCCCGCTTCTGGCTATTATAAATAAACCTGCTATGAATATCGTCAAGCACATGTCTTTGTTATATGTTGGGGCATTTTTGGGTTTATGCCCAAGAGATGTATAGCTCGGTCCTCAGGTAGTTCAATGTCCAATTTTCTGAGGAACCTCCAGACTGATTTCCAGAATGGTTGTACCAGACATGAAAAGGGAGACATAACTACAGAGTACTTGCAGGTCTACCATATGGTATTATTGGCTAAATGTGGCTAAGATATACAAGTCATACCTGTCCACCCTCAGGGAACATAAACGGTTGTGTAGTCAAAACAGGGTAGTCTCAGTCTCAGTTTTATGGTATGAATAGGCATTAAGATTGAGTCCCACCAGAAGCTGTCAGTGACTCAAATACATAAGCAGTTTGTTTGGGTGGTCTCAGGAAAACTACGAGAGGAGAAGAATGTACATCAGAAAGAAGGAAAAGTAGTTGTGTGTTACAGGATGAAAAGAAAGGAATCATCAAGTGTCTTGGGTAGAAAAAAAGACTTACAATTACAAAGGAGTATCCTCTGCCTGTCTCCCTTCCCCTATTGGATATAGTGCCATTTAAAGTCACAATTTCCATGCAGAAGAAACCAAAGTATAAAAGTGTCTAGAAAGCATAGAGCAGAAACTAAGAGGGTAGATGAGCTGGCCACATTGGCAGACAGGGCAGGTTGGCCAGGAGGAGGAAGTCTGGTGAACCTGGGACAGTGCAGTCAATGCCACCGTCTCAGAACCTACCATCTCAACTCTTGACAGTGTTTAGTATATTTCTAGAATTCTGCATGTTCAAAGCAATCTTTGCTGTACCTGGCTCCTAGGAAGATAAATTTCTTTTTTATTCTATTATCAGAAGAGGAAGCACTTTCTCTGTGAATACTTGGCAATCAACCTGGCATGCTTTCTGCACATTGCTGTTATATATTGCTGATATATAGTGTCTTTAGTTTCTGTTTTTCTAGTTGCATGATCATCAACTACCTTTGTTCTCATCTGTATCTCAGTGCTCTGACATAGAAACAGGGGTGCCCATGGAGGAATGAATGGTTCAGAACTTGGACAGGTACAGTTCAGGCTGGGACTTCAGGTAGAGTCTCAGAAGTCTAGAGTCTAGGTAATAACCCGAAGTCTTGGTTTTTCTCATTATAAAAGAGTGTAATATCCTCTTTTCAAACCAAGACTATTTTGATAATTAAATAAATATAGCACTTGATTTGAGCACTAGAAATTTGAGTTGTATTTTTTGCATATATGAGAATTTTAACACAGAAATACCCCAGCCATTATTCTGTTTGATTATGATTAATCTGATTAATTAAATAATAAATTAATAAATTAATTTATTTATTAAATAAATTAAATAAATCTGGACTGATTTCCAGAATGGTTGTACAAGTCTGCAATCCCACCACCAATGGAGGAGTGTTCCTCTTTCTCCACATCCTTGCCAGCATTTGCTGTCACCTGAGTTTTTGATTTTAGCCATTCTCCTTTGTTTGAGGTGAAATCTCAGGGTTATTTTGATTTGCATTTCCTTCATGACTAAAGTTTCGATCATTTCTTTAGGTGTTTCTCAGCCATTTGGCATTCTTCAACTGTGAATTTTTTGTTTAGCTCTGAACCCCATTGTTTAATAGGGTCATTTGTCTCTCTGCGGTCTAACTTTTACATTTCTTTGTATATTTTGGATATAAGCCCTCTATCTGTTGTAGGGTTGGAAAAGATCTTTTCCCAATCTGTTGGTTGCTGTTTTGTCCTAACAACAGTGTCCTTTGCCTTACAGAAGCTTTGCTGTTTTACAAGATCCCATTTGTCGATTCTTGTTCTTAGAGCGTAAGCCATTCGTGTTTTGTTCAGGAAATTTTCTCCAGTGTCTATGTGTTCAAGATGCTTCCCCACTTTTTCTTCTATTAGTTTGAGTACATCTGGTTTGATGTGGAGGTCCTTGATCCACGTGGATTTAAGCTTTGTACAGGTTGATAAGCATGGATCGATCTGCATTCTTCTACATGCTGACCTCCCGTTGAACCAGCACCATTTGCTGAAAATGCTATCTTTTTTCCATTGGATGGGTTTTGCTCCTTTGTCTAAAATCAAGTGACCATAGGTGTGTGGGTTCATTTCTGGGTCTTCAATTCTATTCCACTAGTCTATCTGTCTGTCTCTGTACCAATACCTTGCAGTTTTTATCACTATTGCTCTGGAATACTGCTTGAGTTCAGGGATAGTGATTCCCCCAGAATCTTTTTATTGATGAGGATAGTTTTAGCTATCCTGGGTTTTTTGTTATTCCAGATGAATTTGCAAATTGTTCTGTCTAACTCTCTGAAGAATTGGATTGGTATTTTGATGGGGATTTTTGGGTGTATATGTGTTTTTGGTAAAAAAGTAACTGTGGCTTCATAGAAGGAATTTTTTAGTGCCTCCTCTGTTTCTATTTTGTGAAATAGTTTGTTCAGTGTTGGTGTGAGTTCATCTATGAAGGTATGACAGTATTCTGCACTGAACCCATCTGGACCTGGGCTCATATTGGTTGGGAGACATTTAATAACTGCTATTTCTTTAGCAATTTCAGGATTGTTTAGATGGTAACTTTGTTACCTAGTATATGTCTAGAAAATTGTCCTTTTCCTCCTCATTTTTCAGTTTTGCTGAATATAGGCTTTTGTAGTAGGATCTGATATTTTATTAAATTTTTTCAGATTCTGTAGTTATGTCTCCCTTTTCATGTCTGATTTTGTTATTTATATGCATTCCATGTGACCTCTGTTTAATCTGGCTAAGGGTTTATCTATCACATTAATTTTCTCAAAGAATCTGCTCTTGGTTTTGTTAATTCTGTTAATAATCATTTTCATTTCTACTTGGGTGATTTCACCTCTGAGTTTGCTTATTTCCTGCCTTCTACTCCTCTTTGTTTTACTTATTTCTTTTTGTTCTAGAGCTTTTAGGTGTGCTGTCAAGCTGCTGACATATGCTGTCTCCTGTTTCTTTTTGCAGGCACTCAGAGCTATGAGTTTTCCTCTTAGCACCACTTTCCTTGAGTCACATAAGTTTGGTTATGTTGTATCTTAATTTTCATTAAATTCCAAGAAGTATTTAATTTCTTTCTTTATTTCTTCACTGACCAAGTTGTCAGTGAGTAGAACATTGTTCAACTTCCATGTATCTGTGTGGTTTCTGTAATTATTGTTGTTATTGAAGACCAATCTTAGAGTGTGTTGATCTCATAGGATCCATGGGATTATTTCTATGTTCCTGTATTTGTTGGGGCCTGTTTTATGACTGATTATATGGTCAATTTTAGAGAAGGTTCCATGATGTGCTGAGCAGAAGGTATATCGTTTTGTTTTAGGACGGAATGTTCTATAAACATCTGTTAAATCCATTTGGTTTATAATTTCTGTTAGTTTCTCTACGTCTCTGTTTAATTTCTCTTACCATGATCTGTCCAGTGATGAGAATGCGGTGTTGAAGTCTCCTACTATTAGCATGTTACATGCATTGTGTGCTCTGAGTTTATTTAAGTTTCTTTTATGAATGTTTGTGCCCTTGCATTTGGAGCATAGAAATTTAAGATTGAGAGTTCATCTTGGTTGGTTTTTCCTTTGATGAATATGAAATGACCTTCTTCATATTTATAATAACTTTTGGGTGAAACTCAATTTTACTTAATATTAGAATGGCAATTCCAGCTTGTTTCTTTGGACCATTTGTTTGGAAATTTGTTTTCCAGCCATTAACTCTCGGGTAGTGTCTGTCTTTGTCTCTGAGGTGTGTTTCCTTCATGCTGCAAAATGCTGGCTCCTCTTTACAAATCCAGTTTGTTTATTGGGGATTTGAGACCGTTGATATTGAGAAATATTAAGGAATAGGGATTGTCACTTCCTGTTTTTTTTCGTTGTTAGAGGTGGAATTATGATTGTTTGTCTCTCTTTTGGTTTCCTTGGAAGTAAATTATATTCTTGCTTTTTGTATGGTGTAGGTTTGCTCCTAGTGTTAAAGTTTTCCATCTATTATTCTTTGTTGGGTGGGATTTTTACAAAGATATTGTGTTAATTTGGTTTTGTAATGGAATATCTTAGTTTCTGCATCTATGCTAATTGAAAGTTTTGCTGGACACAGTAACTTGGGCTGGCATTTGTATTTTCTTAGGGTCTGTATCACATCTGTCCAAGATCTTCTGACTTTTATAGTCTCTTTTGAGAAGTCTGGTGTAATTCTGATAGGTATGCCTTTATATGTTACTTGACCCTTTTCCCTTACTGCTTTTAATGTTCTTTCTTTGTTTTGTGCATTTGGTGTTTTAACTATTATGTAACAGGAGGAATTTCTCTTCTGGTCCAATCTATTTGAAGTTCTGTAGGCTTCTGGTATGCTTACAATCATCTCTTTCTTTAGGTTAGAGAAGTTTTCTTCTATAATTTTGTTGAATATATTGACTGGCCTTTTAAATTGGGAGTCTTCACTGTCTCCTATACCTATTATCCTTAGGTTTGATCTTCTCATTTTGTCCTGCAATTTATGTATGTTTTTGGCTGTTATGGTTTGCCTTGAAATTTTCTCTGAATTTGTTAAATAAAGGCAAGAGTGTGAGATTTAGACAGAGGGAAAAGTCGGGAGTGAGAGGGGGATTAGAATCAGAGAATAGGGTGAGAGAATACAGTTGGTGACAGTTGAGCCAGCAGAACCTGAGCAAGGGGGAGGGGATTGAAGAGTAGAGGGAGAGAGAGTGGGGAGAGGAGTAAGGAAGATAGGTAAAAAGGGACTATTTAGCACACGATGGGGAACTGAGAAAAGTTAGAGGAATCAGGGGAGGAGAAAGAGAAGAAGTGAGGAGAGAGTTGTCGTGGCAGAAGAAGAAGCTAGAGACTTGGCAAATAAAAGGTGCAAGGGATGAGAGATTTGGGAGCTAGGAATAGGACAGTGTAGGGTGGATCTGCCAGATCTAGATGCTGGATTATTTTCACATTAATTGAGTTGTGTTTTCTTTGTACAGGCCGATTCGGGTTGGAGAGGAAACTGCAACATTTGGCTAGGAGCATTTTGTGTTTTATATTGTCTTTGACAGTTGTGTCACTGTTTTCTATGGTATGTTCTGCTCCTGAGATTCTCTCTTCTATCTCTTGTGTTCTGTTGATGATGCTTGCATCTATGGCTCCTTGTCTCTTCCTTAGGTTTTCTATATCCAGGGTTGTTTTCATTTGTACTTTCTTTATTCTTTCTATTTCAATTTTCAATTCCTTCACTGGTTTAATTGTGTTTTCCAATAATTCTTTCCTGGATTTTTGTGTTTTTTCTCTAAGGGCTTCTACTTGTTTACTTTGTTTTCCTGCATTTTCTAAGGAAGTTCTTTATGTCTTTCTTAAAGTCCTCCATCATTATAAAAAATGTGATTTTAAATCTAAATCTTGCTTTTCTGGAGTGTTTTGATATCCAGCATTGTGTTTGGTGGAAGAACTGGGTTCCATTGATGGCAAGTAGTCTTGGATTCTGTTGCTTTGGGTTCCTGCACTTGCATCTAGCCATTGAGTTGTCTTTGGTGTTTGCTTGCTTGCTGTTTCTGAGAGTGACTTGACCCTGCTGTATGCCTCTATGTCATCACTCCTGTAGAACTGTTTCCTTGTTTTCTTTCGGCCTTTCCTGAGAACAGGTGCTCTGATTTCATGTGTGTTGTCATTCCTTGAGACTATCTTTCAGCTCTAGGCATGGGGAGGAATTAAACGGTCCTGCCTCTCATTACTCTTAGGTCCTTGCTCCCAGTGGGCACAGTAGCACTATGTGATTCCCTCTTGTGTGTGGATTGGGGAAGAGGGTAGTCTCCCCTGAGTTCTCAGGAGTGTCCACACTTCCGAGGTTCCAGCTTTCTTCCCCCCAGGGGATATGTGCAGGGAGATGTTTGGCCAGTTCAGTTTGGTCCTGGGCACAGACCAGACCTGTGCGTAGCCATGGCTGTCTGTTCCTATATCCCTGTGTCCAGAGGCACTGTGCAGTTTCTCCTTGGACCAGGGATGTGGGCCGAGGTGTGCAGAATTGACAGTCTGTCCTGTGGCCTCAGGATTTCTGGACTCCTTGGTGGTTCACTCACTTTCCCGTTGGATTTGGGTGCAGGGAGTTATGGGATGATATCAGCTATCTTCCTGGCAGAGCCAGAAATGGGAAGTGACCTACTCAGAGGACTTCTACCTATGTGTTTCCTGAATTCACCAGGCAGGTCACTTGGTGGCAGAAAAGTGGGTCTTACCTCTGCTCTCAGCTGTAGTGGTACTTCTGGAGACTGTCTTTCAGCTGGAGCCATGGGCAGTAATCTAAAGGTCCTGCCCCTGGTTGATAGAGTAGGTCCTTGCACCCCGCAGGCACAGTTGGCACTATACAATTCTCTCTTGGCTCTGGGCTTTGGGCAGAGGGTATTCTCTGATTTCTCAGGAATATCCACACTTCTGTGGTTCCAGCAGTCTCCCTTGTGGGATTTGGGTGTAAGGAACTGTTTGGTTAGTTCTGTTTGTTCCTGTGTGCAGACCAACCTTGGGTACTGGCAGCTGTCTGTTCCTATATTCCTGTGTTCAGAGGCACTGTGCAGTTTCCCCTTGGACCATAGATGTGGGCTGAGGTGTGCAGAAGTGGTAGTCTTACCTCTGGACCTAGGATGTCTGCACTCCTGGGTGGGCTGCTCTCTTCCCTATTTATTTATTTTCATTTACCTCTAAATGAATCAATCTAACAAGCTATCTATCTGTCTGTCTGTCTATCTATCTATCTATCGATCGATCTATCTATCTATCGATTGATCTATCTATCTATCTATCTATCTATCATCTATCTATCGTCATTTACTTATCTAATGCTATGCTTTATAATAAATTTACTTTGTGTAAGTTATCAGTGTGTACCATATTTTCTGCCATAAATTTTTTATGTATGGGGTCTTACCACATCACTCTTTCATGTTAGTTATTATCACTGAAGAATGACCTGCTGGTCAAAGTCAAACATAGTAAAAATGTGAAAATTGAGGAATCATGGACTTTACTGCTCATGTAGTAGAGAGAAGATACACCCAATATTTATTCTCAAGACAGTGATCAGTAAAATAACAATTGGATTATTATCATATCCTCCCACTGGAGACCTGTTTTCATGGAAATCCGGGTTGTAGTCTGAATTTTCACTAATGGTCCCTGGTAATAAATCAGATAGGTCACAAGTCTTTCTTTTTCATCAATATACTTTTATCAAGGAATCTATATACACACATCTATGTATGTATGTATGTATGTATGTATGTATGTATGTATGTATGTTGCCATGGCAAAGGGAAGAACAGATGACCATAGGAGCCAGCCTGCTTTAGTTACCTATTTAGGCACTTCTTTATAAAATGTTATTTCACTGTAAGTTACCAGAAGATGGAGTAATCCTGGTGCAGTTGAGAGTAAACTGAATGAACCCTTACAGAATCTTTATTTCTATTCATCTCATTAACTTTCTTTCTCTGCCTCAATACTCCCATAGTCATTTTCATAAGGAAAGGAAAGAACTGGGATACAAGACTTCTTACATTCATCATAATAAAGAATATCAGAACAATTTATTTTAAAAAAAGGAGCTGGGATCTATCAAGAACAAAGATGCAAATCTATAGTGTGATTGATCAGAGCAATGTGCTTCTGTGTAAAGGTGAAAAAGTGATTCGATTTTTATAAGGTCACAGTATTTTCATCATGTAATGCATATCTGAGCTCAAAATATTAAGCAAGACAATAGCTGACCTGGACACAGCCATGTGGCTTATAACCTTGAATGCTTAATGGAATTATTTTCAAAAGCACAACTTTTTTTGATTCTTCATATGATCCCTGTACTCCTCATATTTCCCTAACATTTTTGGTTTTCCTCATAGGCTCTCTAAATTCCCTTCTTTGCAATGAGGTACTAGCCTCAGAAGCTTCTTACATTCATATATTCATAATTTTTTAAAATTATAATAAGTTCTCCGTGAACGTTAAAATTTATGTAAAATATTTCTCCCTCTCTTGACTTGATATATATATATATATATATATATATATATATATATATATATATATAATCAGGGCCTTATTTAAGATCCCCAGCATCCATGTAAACACAAGTGTGTCAGTACTATCTGCAACCCTAGTAGACCCTAGGGGATTCTGGAAGATCCTTGACTATCTTGACTCAATAAGACATGAGTTGTATGTTAAGATTTAAGAGCACCAGTGGAATGGGAAGTCCTTGGTCCTGCCAAGACTGAACTCGCAGTGAACGTGATTGTTGGTGGGAGGGTGGAAATGGGGGAATGATGGGGAGGTGAAGCCCATATAGAAGGGGAGTGGGATGGGTTGGGGGATTTTGGTCTGGAAAACTGGAAGGGGAATAACAATCGAAATGTAAATAAGAAATACTCAAGTTAATAAAGATAGAAAAAAATAAAAGAAAAACAAAGAAATAAAAAGAACGAGACAGGCTCATATATTACAGTGAATAAAATTAAGTAAGACACATGATATATTCATATTAGTACATAATTATATTCTCAAATGTTCTTTAATTTTATTTTTCTTGGATATTTCATGCAATTACATAATTGTTTTGTAAATACTATCCTCTTTACCTTCTATTCCATATTCCCTCTTCATCTCCCTACTTCTACAAAGATGCTCCCATTCTCACCCACCTACTCCCACATCAACATGCTGGATTTACCCTACATTGAGGAAGTGACCCTTCAGAAGAACCAAGGGCTTTTTCTGCTATTGATTCTGAACAGTGCAATCTGCTGCAACATATTTGGCTGAAGCCATGGGTCCCTCTATGTGTACTCATTTGGTGGTGCTTTAGTCCCTGGGAGCTCTGGTGGTGTCTGGTTGGTTGATATTTTGTTCTTCCTATGGGGTTACAAACACCTTCATCTCCTTCGGTATTTTCTCTAAGTCCTTTTTGGAGTTTTCTTGTTAAGTCCAATGCTTGTGTTTTCCTGTATTTCTTTAAGGTGTTTTTGTGTTTCTTCTTTAAGGGTTTCTACTTGTTTCTCCTGTCTTTCTTTTTTTTTACTTTTTCTTTTCCTTTCCTTTTAGAGAGAAATGGTTTATTTTGCCTCTCAGTCCAAGTGCACAGATCCCAGAAAAAAATAACAGAAGAATGTCAAGGCAGATGATCTGATTACATTCACAGTCATAAAACACGAAGTAATAATTAGTGCGCAACTTACGTTTTTTCTTTTTTACTCTCTAAGACCCAAGCAAGGGAATTTGCTGTCCATAGTGAATATGTCTTTGATTCTTGTCTTTGCTGAAATAATCAAAATAATCTCCTATTTCTTGGGTGATTAATGATATAAAGAAATTTCTCCCATATTTCTTTAAGGGAGTTATTTATGTCCTTCTTAAAGGCATCTCTCGACAGGAGCAGCAGGTCCCCTGCATCTGAGACACCACTAAAACCTGAAGGGACCGACCAGATAAACAGTTCTCTATACCCAAATCCTGTGGGAGGGAGAGCTAAACCTTCAGAGAGGCAGACATGCCTGGGAAACCAGAAGAGACCACATTCTGCCCACATCTCTGACTCCAGAGGAAAACACCACACGCCATCTGGGACACTGGTGCACAGGGCCTCCCAGAAAAGGCGGCATTGCCCTCATGGAGAGCTCATAAGCAACACAACACGAGCAAACTTGAGCCTCGGGACCACAGGTAAGACCAACTTTTCTGCTCCAAGTGACCTGTCTGGTGAACTCAGGACACAGGCCCACAGGAACAGCTGAAGACCTGTAGATAGGAAAAACTACATGCCTGAAGGCAGAACACTCTGTTCCCATAACTGGCTGAAAGAAAACAGGAAAACAGGTCTACAGCACTCTTGACACACAGGTTTATAGGAAAGTCTAGCCTCTGTCAGAAATAGCAGAACAAAGTAACGCTAGATATAATCTGATGGCGAGAGGCAAGCACAGGAACCCAAGCAACAAAAACCAAGACTACATGGTATCATCGGAGCCCAATTCTCCCACCGAAGCAAACACGGAATATCCAAACACACCAGAAAAGCAAGATCTAGATTCAAAATCATATTTGATCATGATGCTGGAGGACTTCAAGAAACACATGAAGAACTCCCTTAGAGTAACGCAGGAAAACATAAATAAACAAGAAGAAGCCTACAGAGAGGAATCACAAAAATCCCTGAAAGAATTCCAGGAAAACACAAACAAACAGTTGAAGGAATTAAAAATGGAAATAGAAGCAATCAAGAAAGAACACATGGAAACAACCCTGGATATAGAAAACCAAAGGAAGAGACAAGGAGCTGTAGATACAAGCAGCACCGTCAGAATACAAGAGATAGAAGAGAGAATCTCAGGAGCAAAAGATTCCATAGAAATCATCAACTCTACTGTCAAAGATAATGTAAAGCAGAAAAAGCTACTGGTCCAAAACATACAGGAAATCTAGGACTCAATGAGAAGATCAAACCTAAGGATAATAGGTATAGAAGAGAGTGAAGACTCCCAGCTCAAAGGACCAGTAAATATCTTCAACAAAATCATAGAAGAAAACTTCCCTAACCTAAAGAAAGAGATACTCATAAGCATACAAGAAGCCGACAGAACTCCAAATAGATTGGAACAGAAAAGAAACTCCTCCTGTCACATAATAGTCAAAACACCAAATGCACAAAATAAAGAAAGAATATTAAAAGCAGTAAGGAAAAAAGGTCAAGTAACATATAAAGGCAGACCTACCACAATCACACCAGACTTCTCGCAAGAGACTATAAAAGCCAGAAGATCCTGGACAGATGTCATACAGACCCTAAGAGAACACAAATGCCAGCTCAGGTTACTATATACTGCAAAACTCTCAATTAACATAGATGGAGAAATGAAGATATTCCATGACAAAACCAAATTTACACAATATCTTTATATAAATCCAGTGCTACAAAGGATAATAAATGGTAAAGCCCAACATAAGGAGGCAAGCTACACCCTAGAAAAAGCAAGAAACTAATCGTCTTGGCAACAAAACAAAGAGAAGAAAAGCACACAAACATAATCTCACATCCAAATATGAATATAACAGGAAGCAATAATCACTATTCCTTAATATCGCTCAACATCAATGGTCTCAACTCCCCAATAAAAAGACATAGATTAACAAACTGGATATGCAGTGAGGACCCTGCATTCTGATGCCTACAGGAAACACACCTCAGAGACAAAGACAGACACAAACTCAAAGTGAAAGGCTGGAAAACCACTTTCCAAACAAATGGTCGGGAGAAGCAAGCTGAAGTACCCATTCTAATATCAAATAAAATCAATTTTCAACTAAAAGTCATCAAAAAAGCTAAGGAAGGACAGTTCGTATTCATCAAAGGAAAAATCTACCAAGAGGAACTCTCAATCCTAAATATCTATGCCCCAAATACAAGGGCACCTACATATGTAAAAGACATCTTACTAAAGCTCAAAACACACATTGCACCACACACAATAATAGTAGGAGATTTCAACACCCCACTCTCATCAATGGACAGATCATGGAAACAGAAATTAAACACAGACATAGAAAGACTAAGAGAAGTCATGAAGGAAATGGACTTAACAGATATTTATAGAACATTCTATCCTAAAGCAAAAGGATATACCTTCTTCTCAGCTCCTCATGGTACTTTCTCCAAAATTGACCATATAATTGGTCAAAAAACGGGCCTCAACGGTACAGAAAGATAGAAATAATCCCATGAGTGCTATCAGACCACCACAGCCTAAAGCTGTTCTTCAATAATGATAAGGGAAGAACGCCCACATATACGTGGAAATTGAACAATGCTCTACTCAATGATAACCTGGTCAAGGAAGAAATAAAGAAAAAATTAAAGACTACTTAGAATTTAATGAAAATGAAGTTACAACACACCCAAACTTATGGGACACAATGAAAGCTGTGCTGAGAGGAAAACTCATAGCACAGAGTGCCTGCAGAAAGAAACAGGACAGAGTATATGTCACCAGCTTGACAGCACACCTAAAAGCTCTAGAACAAAAAGAAGCAAATACAGGCAGGAGAAGTAGAAGCCAGGAAATAATCAATCTCAGAGCTGAAATCAACCAAGTAGAAACAAAAAGGACCACAGAAAGAATCAACAGAATCGTAAGTTGGTTCTTTGAGAAAATCAACAAGATAGATAAACCCTTAGCCAGACAAACGAGAGGACACAGAGAGTGTGTACAAATGAACAAAATCAGAAATGAAAAGGGAGACATAACTACAGAATCAGAGGAAATTCAAAAAATCATCAGATCTTAATACAAAAGCCTATATTCAACAAAACTTGAAAATCTGTAGGAAATGGACAATTTCCTAGACATATACCAGGTACCGAAGTTAAATCAGGAAGAGATTAACCATTTAAACAACCACACAACTCTAAGGGAATAGAGGCAGTCATTAAATGTCTCCAAACCAAAAGGAGCCCAGGACTAGACTAGTTTAGTGCAGAATTCTATCAGACCTTCATAGAAGACCTCACACCAATACTATCCAAACTATTGCACAAAATTGAAACAGATGGAGCACTACCGAATTCCTTCTATGAATCCACAATTACTCTTATACCTAAAGCATACAAAGACCCAACAAAGAAAGAGAACTTCAGACCAATTTCCCTTATGAATATCAACACAAAAATACTCAATAAAATTCTAGCAAACTGAATCCAAGAGCACACCAAAACAATTATCCACCATGATAAAGTAGGCTTCATGATAAAGTAAATCATCCAGGGATGGTTTAATATATGGAAAACCATCAACATGATTCATTATATAAACAAAGTGAAAGAACAAAACCACATGATCATTTCATTAGATGCTGAGAAAGCATTTGACAAAATTCAACACCGCTTCATGATAAAAGTCCTGGAAAGAATAGGAATTCAAGGCACATAACTAAACATAGTAAAAGCCATATACAGCAAACCAGTTGCTAACATTAAACTAAATGGAGAGAAACTTGAAGCAATCCCACTCAAATCAGGGACTAGTCAAGGCTGCGCACTCTCTCCCTACTTATTCAATATAGTTCTTGAAGTTCTAGGCCAAGCAATCAGAAAACGAAAGGAGATCAAGGGGATAGAGATTGGAAAAGAAGAAGTCAAAATATCACTATTTGCAGTGATAGTAGATTAAGTGTTCCTAAAAGATCCACCAGAGAACTACTAAAGCTGATAAACAACTTCAGCAAAGTGGCTGGGTGTAACATTAACTCAAATAAATCCATAGCCTTCCTCTACACAAAAGAGAAACAAGCTGAGAAAGAAATTATGGAAATGACTCCCTTTGTAATAGTCCCAAATAAAATAAAGTACCTTGGCGTGTCTTTAACCAACAAGTAACAGATCTGTACAATAAGAACTTCAAGCATGTGAAGAAAGAAATTGAAGAAGACCTCAGAATATGGAAAGATTTCCCATGCTCATGGATCGGCAGGATTAATATAGCAATCCCCATCAAAATACCATCCAATTCTTCAAAGAGTTAGACAGAACGATTTGCAAATTCATCTGGAATAACAAAAAACCCAGGATAGCTAAAACTATCCTCAACAATAAAAGGACTTCAGGGGGAATACTATCCCTGAACTCAAGCAGTATTGCAGAGCAATAGTCATAACAACTGCAAGGTATTGGTACAGAGACAGACAGTTAGGCCAATGGAACAGAATTGAAGACCCAGAAATGAACCCACACACCTATGGTCACTTCTTAGACAAAGGAGCCAAAATCATCCAATTGAAAAAAGATAGCATTTTCTTCAAATGTTGCTGGTTCAACTGGAAGTCAACATGTAGACGAATGCAGATCGATCCATGCTTATCACCCTCCACAAAGCTTAAGTCCAAGTGGATCAAGTACCTCCACATCAAACCAGATACACTCAAACTAATAGAAGAAAAAGTGGGGAAGCATTTTGAACACATGGGCACTGGAAAAAATTTCCTGAACAAAACACCAATGGCTTATGCTCTAAAATCAAGAATCGACAAATGGAATCTCATAAAACTGCAAAGCTTCTGTAAGGCAAAGGACACTCTGGTTAGGACACAATGGCAACCAACAGATTGGGAAAAGATCTTTACCAATCCTCCAACAGATAGAGGCCTTATATCCAAAATATACAAAGAACTCAAGAAGTTAGACTGCAGGGAGACAAATAACCCTATTAAAAAATGGGATTCAAAGCTGAGGAATGCCGAATGGCTGAAAAACACCTAAAGAAATGTTCAACATCGGGCTGGAGAGATGGCTCAGTGGTTAAGAGCACCGACTGCTCTTCCAGAGGTCCTGAGTTCAAGTCCCAGCAACGACATGGTGGCTCACAACCATCTGTAATGCGTTCTGATGCCCTGTTCTGGTATCTGAAGACAGCTGCAGTGCACTCACATCAATAAAATAAACAGATCTTTAAAAAAAAAAAGAAATGTTCAACATCTTTAGTCATAAGGGAAATACAAATCAAAACAACCCTGAGATTTCACCTCACACCAGTGAGAATGGCTAAGATCAAAAACTTAGGTGACAGCAAATGCTGGCAAGGATGTGGAGAAAGAGGAACACTCCTCCATTGCTGTTGTAGGCTGGTACAACCATTCTGGAAATCAGTCTGGAGGTTCCTCATAAAATTGGACATTGAACTACCTGAGGATCCAGCTATACCTCTCTTGGACATATACCCAAAAGATGCCCCAACATAGTAAAAAGACACGTGCTCCACTATGTTCATAGCAGCCTTATTCATAATAGCCAGAAGCTGGAAAGTACCCAGATGCCTTCAACAGAGGAATGACACAAAAAATGTGGAACATCTACACAATGCAATATTACTTAGCTATCAAAAATAATGACTTTATGAAATTCATAGGCAAATGGTTGGAACTGGAAAATATCATCCTGAGTGAGGTAACCCAGTCACAGAAAAACACACATGGTTTGCACTCATTGATAAGTGGCTATTAGCCCAAATGCTTGAATTACCCTAGATGCACAGAACACATGAAACTCAAGATGGATGATCAAAATGCGAATGCTTCACTCCTTCTTTAGAAGGGGAACAAGAATACCCTTCGCAGGGAATAGAGAGGCAAAGATTAAAACAGACACAGAAGGAACACCCATTCAGAGCCTACCCCACATGTGGCCCATACATATACAGCCACCTAATTAGACAAGATGGATGAAGCAAAGAAGTGCAGGCCAACAGGAGCCGGATGTAGATCTCTCCTGAGAGAGACAACCAAAGTACAGCAAATACAGAGGCGAATGCCAGGAGCAAACCACTGAACTGAGAACAGGACCCTCATTGAAGGAATCAGAGAAAGAACTGGAAGAGCTTGAAGGGGCTCGAGACCCCATATGAACAACAATGCCAAGCAACCAGAGCTTCCAGGGACTAAGCCACTACCTAAAGACTATACACGGACTGACCCTGGACTCTGACCTCATATGTAGCAATGAATATCCTAGTAAGATCACCAGTGGAAGGGGAAGCCCTTGGTCCTGCTAAGACTGAACCGCCAGTGAACGTGATTGTTGGGGGGAGGGCAGCAATGCGGGGAGGATGGGGAGGGGAGCACCCATAAAGAAGGGGAGGAGCTGGGGTTAGGGTGATGTTGGCCTGGAAACCAGGAAAGGGAATAACACTGGAAATGTAAATAAGAAATACTCAAGTTAATAAAAAAATATTAAAAGACATCTCTCATCATTATGAGATGTGATTTCCAATCCAAATCTTGTTTTCCATTGTGTTGGAATATCCCATAGTTGCTGTGGTAAGAGAACTGGATTCTGATGATGCCAAGTAGTCTAGGTTTCTGTTGCTTAGGTTCTTGTGCTTGCCTCTCACCAATTGGTAATCTCTGATTTTTCTTGGTCTTGCTGTCTCTGAATAGATCTCATCCCTTATCTGGTCCATTGAGCCTATGAGCCTGTGATCCTAGAAGTCTGAAAACTCATGGGAGACCTACTTTATGTGGGCATGTTTGGGTCTTATATGCTTCCATAGAGCGTTATCTCTGGGATCAGATGGAGACGGCAAGGGTCTTGTAACATTCTGCCCTGTGCGTCCAGTATCCTGTATACTTCTGGAAGCTGATGGAGGCAGGGGTGTACAGTCTTGGGCAGACCTGCAGCTTTTGCCCACCATGTGCTCTAGGCATCTCTCTCTTTGATACTATGTGGAGAGAAATGGCCTACTACCTGTGAGCTTAGGTGGAAGAGCCCTTCTGGCAGATCATCTATCTGCCAGCAGGATTTGGATCCAAAGGCTGTGGACAGTCTCATCTCTGGGTGGAGATGGAGTTATACACATATGTTTATATAATTCAAACACATTGAATTATATGATTTTATTTAGACATCCATAGTGGCACAGAATATAAGTTTTCCCTTCAGCATCCTCAGGTAATATATAATTCTTAAAATGTAAAAATATTATCAGCATGCATATTTATACATAACACATGTGATATGTACTGTATGGGATGTACTATCTAGCACATTAGTTCTGTGCATACAACCGTTAAGATTTTCTGCCAGAGAACAATAGTTTTATATTCTCCTATCCAGAAGAGAGATTATTCTCTTTCTTTAAATGTTTAAAACAAGAGATCTAATACAAAGTCAACCCTGTGAGGGATTCACTGTGATTCCTTGAGCTATAGATAGAAGGATAGTAACAAAGGGCTGGCTGTGATGTTGTGAATGTTAGTAATCCATATGAGTCAGTTAGATGTAACTGTAAATTTGCTGTTTTAACTACCGTGCATGTCTTCCTTGAGGTAGAAGATTATCTACTATATTTCAATCTTCTTATTTAGAAAGTCAGAATCTTCATTTATACAGAAGGAACTACAAGTGCCTATGAAACTTGGATATCATCACACGGAATAGAGCATACTAGATACAGACTTGTTGATAAGGGCCTGAGGGTTCTTTGCATTTGATTCCATCTACCCACATTTCAGTTGTTCTCAGACAAAAACTCAAGAGGATTGGCAGTACCTTTATTGAGCAAAGCATAGGTTTGTCATGACAGGCTTACAATGGTTCATTTAAAAGAAGTGTGTGAAAAGTAAAAGGAAGACAATTGTTCAGGTGTACATAACTGGACTGCATGTCTCTGCGACTCCTGGCATCCAGACTGAAGGGTGATTCCATATTAGAGTTCCAGAACTAGAATCAACGTCTGCAAGTGGTAGGTAACAGTCCAGTCAGGCTCAGAGTCTCAATCAATATATCAATAGAATCTTACAGCATTTATATTTTGCTCATAATAATCAGTATAAGGTTGAAAGTAACATATTTCTCTCTAAAAATGGATAGAAATATAGATCATTATTAAAATTAAAAGGAATATTATCCTGAGAAGTGAAGTGGAAATAGTAACCATGTAAATGACACACTGGTCATTCCAGTGTCCTTGGGTCCCTGGATATTCAGCATAACTCTTCAGTGGACTATGGTCATTGCTGCAATTGTCTATAGTCCACAAGATTTTATGTGCACAATCCAGAACTCACAACATCCTGAATCCTGGTACACAACACAGGAGTCCCCAGGATCAGGGCCCATCTATTTGTAGAGAATGACAAGTCATTAAGTGTGGCACATGGAAAAATCAAAGAAGGGATTATTGATGTGAAAATAAGAGGTGATACAACTATTTGAGAAGATAAGCGCTGCCTCCCCAGAATGTAATATCCAGGAACGCAATATGTAAGACAGTATCTGGCAGTAGAAGCAGGATTTAAACAAGAGGGATTAAAGTCATGAACATATGGCCAATCTTTTATGTGCATGGGATCAACCATATAGGAAAGGTGATGGCAAGCAAGTAGGTTTTCTGCAGATGGCCCACCATTTTGCATAGCTATAATTGGTGTGCTCTGAAAGGCATGGATCAATTCCAGAATAGCTTCTCACTTCTGATATTGCTTTCCTGCCACTATTACTGCTTAATAATTTCTGGGCATCATCTCACAATATTGAACGCAGATTCTTCAAATCAATATGAAGACATACTTTTATATAATAGTGCTGTGTAGATTAATTAATGACTATAGAATTCTTGATTTGATTCAATAATTTTAGAATGAAATTTAAGGAGATGGTTTTTGTTTTCCCAGAAAGATATAATAAAATCAAAATCAAGAATAGAGCATGCACTTCCTCATAGAATAATGACTAAATTATAATGAATGGAATGAGCTTTAAAAATTGAAGTAAGAAGAGAAAGAAATTTGGGACATACTTTTGATCAATGAAAGACATTAATTCTAGGTAATATACAGGGACAATGCTAACAATGTGCACTGTAGTTTAACAAGGACGTGCGAAAATGATTTTTAAACTTATAATGAGTTTATAGAGTGAAACACTACTTTGAACTGGCGATCTAAAAGTTTCTGCAACTCCTTTTTTGAAATTTCATCTGTGAGGTAAATTCTTAAACATCTTTTGTCTAAAAAGCTATAAAAATGCTGAGAGAAAAATAAACTGTAGCGTGTAGCTGTAGTGGGATCTTCTCTATTCACAAAATGTTTATATTTTTATTTATTATCTATGTATATCTGTCTTTCTGTGTGTATGTATGTACATACATTTGCATGCTTAATAATTTCTATTATTAACATGTATGTCTATATGTATACATGTGTACTTTTGAAGTTGAATGGTTGGTATCAGCCAAATTCCCGTGTGTGTGTATGTGTGTCTGTTTATGCTTGACTTTATTTTACCCTTTTTCATTTTCTATGACTCAAAAATGGTTAATGAATTCCTAGGCTCTTAACTGACTATCAAGAGATCCCCAATTAAAAGCACCCAAGGAACTAAGTTTCTTTTCCAAATACTCTCCTAACAACAGGAATCAAAAGTCAGAAATCATTAGCTTCTGGAACCAGAACAGTAAGAGATAGTTAATGGCCAGAGGTCATGAACCTTTGGTCTGCTTATACCCACCCCACCTCAGTACTTGCATGACTGTGTGGGACCTTTAAAAGTGCACCCTGCAAATGAGGGTGAGGTTGGGAGTAAGAGACTCTCCTCTGACAAACAAGCATCTCCACAACACTTTATTCTGTCAATGAACAAAAATTCAATCATACCCTTGGTAGTAAATTTCCAGCAAATCGAGAATAATAATTGTTATTGACTTTTCCTCCTCATCTGCGCACAGTGCTACTTTTGAGGAATTGATGCACTCAACAAGTGTATCTATTTTATTTATTTATAATCTCTACTTTCTCTCTATAAATGTTTGCACAAGACCTTTTCCTGTGCACTTCATTTATAATAACTTGCCACAAGCATAAAACACTATCATAAAACCCTTCTCAGATATTATACATCAGTCCTAATTTTACAGGGTTCTTTCAACAAGAGGTGTCACTTAGTGTTCATACCTTCAGTTCTTCTGTTTGTTCTTGGAGGGGACATTTGCCCACATTAGATAGGAACTTCCCGCATCCGATTCTTCCATGCAGTGTTATATAGTATATTGTTACTCCAGGGGTCCGCTGAAAAGGAACAGAATTAATTGCATCACTTCTTGTTGGTAAGTTTCTTTTTGTAGTAGCTCTTTCTAATTGAAGTAATTAATTTTTTATCGTTTATTTCAGCATTCATTAGCTGCGTGGATTATTCCTCACACAACATATAATACTCATCTTCATAGAAATTGATGCCCACCCTACTGGTTGTTTGACTTATGAGGATCTTTTATGAGTTGTCTTGTGCTGTTAAAGAAGAAGGAATCAGGACAAAAGAGAAGAATAAAATCCATTCAGTGGAATTAGGAATGAAAGGATTATACCTGGGAGTTATGGTGTTGCAAGAAACAACTCTATACATATGGAAAAATTAAAGGGGCAGCACTGGATACCTTTGTTCTGTTTGTGGCTCTTTTCTTTCACCATCTGTTTTTTTTTTTTTCTGTAGCTGAGGACCAAACTCTGGGCCTTGTGCTTGCTAAGCAAGCGATCTCCCACTGAGCTAAATCCCCAACCCTGGCTCTTTTCTTTCATGACCACATGGAAAGCTGCTGAAGCTCAGGATAATTAATTATCATCTCCAAAGGAAGTCCTTGAAAAGGGTCCTCTAGCCCAGAGAGGAACACCAACTGACAGAAAGTTTTCTGCTCAGTATGAAGAGTTCAATGGCAAACACTTCAAAGTTCAAGTTTATGATTTGTGCACATAAACTTACTCTAACACACAAGTTCATGTATATTCATCCCTAGCTCTTTCCCTTCATAAATAACTACATTTCAACACATTTCTCTCCAATACACACATTTTCCTCAAAATATCTATATATCTATACCAATGCATGAACATATTACCTCTGCCACCCTGCCCAACTTGTCAGGAAACAAGGCATTGCCAAATACACACTCTTATGTAATAGGATTCCCTCTGGAAATTACATTTGTAGAAGTCAATCTCAATCTTTCTACATTTGGTTTTAACCACTTTAATTTCACCAACTCCCTATGAAGAAAAGAGCACAATTGTTGTGTGGTTCTGTATTTTCATTTACATGTATGCTTTAATTTACTTTTGTAGCTAACACTTTTATTTTGGATCCATGTCAATATGATTGCCATCTGAACACACGCACACAAACTACTTCCAACAGGATGATTTTCAGGACCTTTTTCTTTGTATGTCTTTACTCTAAGAAATAGAAAGAACAGGACACCAAAGGTGGAAGCCTGAGACTAACATTTTTAAATATTGCTAGTAAGGTAGAACCAGCCTGGAATAGAAACCATAAGGACAGGTAAGAACCATTCCCAAGACATGATCTGCTCTTATAAGAAGGGAAGGCTTGAGAATGCAGCATGAAGTGAATGATCCTATTGATTTCAGGATAAAAGATCGTCACACTTTGTACCTCCAACAAGGTTTCACACTGGTTTGATCACCTAATTATCACCATTAGTACCTACATTTAACACAGAGCATCCCTTTCATTTGTTTTCCTACTTTAATTCCTTCAGTGGACAGCAGAATTTGGAATGCTTCACACAAGGGGATGTTTCAGGTCAAATAAATAGAGCCTGTGAGTGTCTCAATTCTAAATTTGATCATTGATGCTAACATATCTCTCGGCATTTTAGTCACCTGCTTGTGCAGTTAACAAATAGTAATTTACATATTCATTGCAGAGGGAATCTCAGATATGTTTCCTGGAAGACACCAAGCTGAAATAATAGAATTTGTCCTTTGAAACCATGAGTAAGGACAATCATCCCTGGAGTGATGCTTAACCTGTGTCTACATTTCGACTTAGGTACAAACTGAACAATCGGTATCTTTGTTATGTGTTTGGATTGCACATTTTTCTTTTTTGCAATTTTATAACTTTAATATTTACTCAGGTTTTGGAAAGTATAGATTTTGTGCTTTGGCTAACAAATCTATTGACAGTACTATGTTGCAGGGGTTGACTCTACATTGCTGAATGATGTAGCATACAAGGTGGTCATACTTCATAGTTCGTTACTAGTTGCATGGGATGTAGTTCCTAAGTTTTTTTTTTTTTTTTTTTTTTTTTTGCAAAATTAGGACTGTAGTTCCGAAGTACTGTTCCAGGATCATTCAAAGGTCACTATGAAAAAGGATGTATAATCTCTAGGTGAATTTGATAATACAACCATACAAATTCCATGCTGGGAATTGCTCAGATGATTTTACCTGTCCTTTAGAGGTCTCCATACAATTTGAAATTTGGATCATTCTGCATGGTGAATTGTTATAAGGGACACACATGCACGTTTTGAAATATACCCGTAGTTCTATTTCTGTAGGTTCTCACCTATCATACTTTACATCTAAGAAGGCCACAGCATCAGTGAGTGGTATCAATATCTTGTGTCTTGCCATTTTCAATCAATTTTTTTGGGTTAACAGCATCTGCATCTTGCCTAGAATAAATGGCCGTATTTCACTGTGGAATGGAATCTTACTCAACATCTATAGTAGAAAACTACCTCAGGTTCTGTACATAAAGCACAGCTAAACAGAGAAACTGTGAGCCATAGTCTGCCCTGGGTATATATGTCAGTGGTCATCTATAGGAAGGAAATAAGTACAATATTATCAGAGCAACTACAATGACTATTCATTTTCCTGAAAGAATATTTACCATATAGAAAATTTCATTGTATAGTTCTTGAATTTCTAGCCAGAGCAATCAGACAACAAAAGGAGATCAAGGGGATACAGATTGGAAAAGAAGAAGTCAAATTATTACGATTTGCAGATAATATGATAGTATATTGAAGTGTTCCTAGAAGTTCCACCAGAGAACTACTAAAGCTGATAAAGCTGATAAACAACTTCAGGAAAGTGGCTGGGTATAAAATTAACTCAAATAAATCAGTAGCCTTCCTCTACACAAAAGAGAAACAAGCCGAGAAAGAAATTAGGGAAATGACACCCTTCATAATAATCCCAAATAATATAAAGTACCTTGGTGTGACTTTAACCAAGCAAGTAAAAGATCTATACAATAAAAACTTCAAGCATCTGAAGAAAGAAATTGAAGAAGACCTCAGAAGATGGAAAGATTTCCCATGCTCATGGATCGGCAGGATTAATATAGCAAAAATGGCCATTTTACCAAAAGCGATCTACAAATTCAATGCAATCCCCATCAAAATACCAATCTAATTCTTCAAAGAGTTAGACAGAACGATTTGCAAATTCATCTGGAATAACAAAAAACCCAGGATAGCTAAAATCATCCTCAACAATAAAAGGACTTCAGGGGGAATCACTATCCCTGAACTCAAGCAGTATTACAGAGCAGTAGTGATAACAACTACAAGGTATTGGTACAGAGGCAGACAGATAGACCAATGGAACAGAATTGAAGACCCAGAAATGAACCCACACACCTATGGTCACTTGATTTTTGACAAAGGAGCCAAAACCATCCGATGGGAAAAAGATAGCATTTTCAGCAAATGGTGCTGGTTCAACTGGAGGTCAACATGTAGACGAATGCAGATTGATCCATGCTTATCACCCTGTACAAAGCTTAAGTCCAAGTGTATCAAGGACCTGCACATCAAACCAGATACACTCAAACTAATAGAAGAAAAAGTGGGGAAGCATCTCGAACACATGGGCACTGGAGAAAATTTCCTAAACAAAACACCAATGGCTTACACTCTAAGATCAAGAATCGACAAATGGGATCTCATAAAACTACAAAGCTTCTGTAAGGCAAAGGACAATCTGGTTTGAACAGAATGGCAACCGACAGATTGGGAAAAGATCTTTACCAATCCTACAGCAGACAGGTGGTTTATATCCAAAATATACTAAGAACTCAAGAAGTTAGACTGCAGGGAGACAAATAATCCTATTAAAAATTGGGGTTTAGAGCTAAGCAAAAATTCACAGCTGAGGAATGACAAATGGATGAGAAACACCTAAAGAAATGTTCAATATCTTTAGTCATAACAGAAATGCAAATCAAAACAACACTGATATTTCACCTCACATCAGTGAGATTGGCTAAGATCAAAAACTCAGGTGACAGCGAATGCTGGCGAGGATGTGGAGAAAGCAGAACACTCCTTCATTTTTGGTGGGATTGCAGACTGGTACAACCATTCTGGAAGTCAGTATGGAGGTTCCTCAGAAAATTGGACATTGAACTACCTGAGCACCCAGCTGTACCTTTCTTGGGCATATACCCAAAAGATACCCCAACATAAAACAAAGATATATGTTCCACTATATTCATAGCAGCCTTCTTTATAATAGCCAGAAGATGGAAAGAACCCAGATGTCCTTCACCAGAGGAATGGATACAGAAAATGTGGTACATCTACACTATGAATATTATGCAGCTATGAAAAACAATGACTTTATGAAATTCATAGGCAAATGGATGGACCTGAAAAAAAATCATCCTGCGTGAGGTAACCCAATCACAGAAAAACATACAATGAGTGGCGTGCATTCATTGATAAGTGGATTTTAGCCCTAATGCTCGAATTACCCTAGATGCACAGAACACTTAGAACTCAAGACATTTGATCAAAAGGTGAATGCTTCACTCCTTCCTTAAAAGGGGAACAAGAATACCCTTGGCAGGGTATAGGGAGGCAAAGATTAAAACAGATGCAGAAGGAACACCCATTCAGAGCCTGCCCAACATGTGGCCCATACATATACAGCCATCCAATTAGACAAGATGGATGAAGCAATGAAGTGCAGGCCGACAGGAACTGGATGTAGATCTCTCCTGAGAGACACAGCCAGAATTCAGCAATTACATAGGCGAATGCCAGCAGCAAACCACTGAAGTGAGAACGGGACATGCTGGCAAGGATTTGGAGAAATAGGGACAGTTATTCTTTCCTAGTAGGACTGCAATCTTTTTTCTCCATCTTTATTAAATTGGGTATTGCTTCTTTACATTTCAATTGTTATCCCCTTTCCTTGTATCCAGGTCAACATCCCTAACCTCTTCTTCTCCACTTCTATATGGGTGTTTCCCTTTCCACCCTCCCCCCCTCACTGCCCTCCTGATCACTGGGGGTTCAGTCTCGGAAGGACTAAGGGCTCCCCTTCTACTGGTGTCCTTACTAGACTAATCATTGCTACCTATAAAGTTGGAGCACAGGGTCAGACTGCAATCTTTTAAAACCACTTTGGAAACCATTTTGGTGTTTCCTCAGAAAATGAAAATAGTTCTACCTGAAGCTGAACCACTACTGGGCATATACCCAAATGATGCACCGAGTATAACATGCTCCACTATATTTAAAGCAGCCTTATTTATATTATCCAGAAACTAGAAAAAACCCAGATGTCCCTTAAAAGGAGAACGGATATAGAAGTTTTGGTACATTTATACAATGGAGTACTACTCAGCCATTAAAACAATGACTTCATGACATTCTCAGGGAAATGGATGAAAATATAAAATATCATCTTGAAGTCCCTCATACAGAAAAGAACCCACAAGGTATGTATTCACTGATGAGTTGCTTATAGTCTGAAAGCTCAGAATACCCTTGATACAGTCCACAAACCATATGAAGCATAAGAAGAAGGCAGAACCAATTATAGAGTCTTTAATTCTACATAGAACATGGAACAAAAAAATCACAGGAGTTAGGGGGATGGAGGAGGGAGACAAAAGAGGGGGAAGAACAGGTTTTGTAAGAGACCTGAGAGAAGTACAGAGGATCAGGAATTTGAAGAGAAAAACAGGTAGCAGATGGGGTTGGAGAACTGGGGTAGCCACTAGAAAATCCCAGGCTCCAGGGGAGTGAGAGGTTTCCAGGAACCAATGACAATGTTGGTGAAATACCAACAAATGGGAGACACAACCTATAGAAACTACTTCTAGTATATAATCATGTCCCCAGTTGAGGAATGTGGACCCCACACATCTGAAAATTGTAAACCCAGAAATATTCCCGTCCAAAAGAAAGAAGGAACAAGAAATAGAACAGAGACTGAAGGCAAGGCTATCCAGAGACCATCACAAATAGGGAACCATCTCATCTGCAGACAACAAAATCCCACATTATTGCTGATAACAATAATCACTTGCTGAAAGGAGACTGTTATTGCTGTTCCAAGAGATTCTACCAGCTCCTGATATACACAGACGCAGATATGTACAAGAATATATTGGACTGAGCCCAGAGACCCCAGTGGAAGAGGTAGTGGAAGGATGGAAGGAGGTGAAGGGGATTGCAACCTTATAAGAAGAACATTATCAACTGGACCACCCAGATCTCCTATGGTTTAAACCACCAACCAAAGAGTATACATGGAGGGAGTCAGGACCCCAAATAGATATGTAGCAGAGGATTGCCTTATCTGACATCAGGGTGAGTAGAGGGAGCCTTGATGTCCCAGCATAGAGGCATGCTAGAGGGGTGAGACAGGACTGGAAGAATTGGTGGAGGAGCACTCTCACAGAGACAAAGGGAGGAGGGTGCGGGATGTTTAGAAGGTGTGTGGCTAGACAGCTAATTGATAAGGAGGATATCATTTAAAATTTAAATTAATAAAAATACATGTAAATAATATTTACCCATAGACCTGGAGTATTCCAAATCACAGATCTAGTGTAGTACTCCAGGTTTTATATTGATGCTGAGAATACTTTAATATTGGTATGTAATATGAGCAATAGTTCTCATAGGGACAAAGAATGAAGCAGGGACTGATGAAAAGTTGGTCCGGAGACTGCCTCACCTAGGAATCCATCCCATATGCAGCCACCAAATGCAGTCACTATTGTTGATGCCAAGAAGTGATTGATGATAGGAGCCAGATACATGTTTCTCCTGAGAGGCTCTGCCAAAGGCATACTGATACAGATGAGTTTTGTTGCAGCTAACCATTGGACACAACAAAAGGATCCAAATGGGGGAGTTAGAGAACAAACTGAAGGCGCTTAAAGAGTTTGCCACATCATAGGAAGAACAAAAACATCAAGCAACCAGACCCCGCCAGAGTTCCCAGGGACTAAACCACAAACCAATGAGTATTCATTTAGGGAACCATGACTCCAGTCACATATGTAGGAGAGAATGGTATTGTTCAGAATCAATAGGAGGAAAATCTCTCGGTCCTGTGAAGGCTTGTCTCCCCAATGCAGGTTAATACCAGGGCATTGAGTTTGGAGTGGGTGTGTGGGAGTAGGTGGTCCCTCATAAATGCAGGGGGAGGGAAAGGAGGTATGGAACAGAGGGAAAGTGGGTGAACGAAATGTAAATACATAAAATATCCAAGAAAAATATAAAGAAAAATGTCTAAGGTCTGCATATCCTGAAACTGTGAGACAAATGTTAGTCATCTTTGAAAGGTTTAGAAATTTTAAGTACTGCCTGAAAGACATAATTGGCAGATGATTTCCTATCTTCACACTCAATCATTTTTTTCTCCTCCCATTTCCAATATGTGGTTACCATACAGATTCTGATATGAATAGACACCCACATATCATTTATTTTTAGTACCTTTACTTGTTTTATGTTTACAAACATTCATTGTTTCCAGCTAAGACTTCAGAATTAATTATCTTTCACATGCACAGTTTCACATAGTGAATTCTGGAAGCTTTCTTCCAGGGAACCCAATACTCCCTTCATCTGAGACTAATTAAAACCATAGATAAGCATGTCATCAAACTGCCACCTATGTAACTTTAACATCAGTATAACAGGCACAATATTTCTTATATCTACTGCCATGTTGGGTGGAACATTGATCTCTTGGACCTAAGCTGTAATGTCCACTGTGTACTTCAGTTTTGACTCAACAGATATATTTCGCTGTTGTTTGACATGAGAACCTCCAAATGACATAACAAATTCAGTTCCTTTATTTCCAAAAAACAAACACATTCCCTGTTGAAGTCTTGTTTAGGTGCAGTATTCTCCTCAGAAATGGTTTGTCATGCTCCCAGTATAAAGTTTGCAGTTCCTTCTTTCTTAATTTAATTATATTTTTACTTATTTAATTTAAATTCCACCCCCTGCTCCCCTCATTCAGAGTTGTTTTGATTCTCAATTCCCTGATGATTAAAGATATTGAATGATTCTTCAGGTGCTTCTTAGCCATTCTATATTCCTGAGTGGAAAATTCTTTATTTAATTCTGTACTGCATTTTAAAAAGGGGTTATTTGATGATCCAAGTATTGAAAATTAAAATGACTGAGAGAGTTCACCTTACACCAGTCAGAAGGACTTAGGTCAAAACCTCAGGTGACAACACATTTTCCTGAGGATGTGGAGTAATTGGAAGACACCTACAGTGCTAGTGGGATTTAAACTGGTACAACCAGTATGGAAATCAATTTGGAGATTCCTCAGAAAATTGATAATAGACCTTCCTAAAAAAAGAAGAAATTCCACTCTTGGGACTACACTGACAAGATTCCTCAGCATGCCACAGGGGCACATGTTCGACTATGTTCATAATGGCCGTGTTTGTGATAGCCAAAAACAGTGCCATAACAGAAGAATAGATACAGAAAATGTTGTTCATTTACACAATGGAATATTACCCAGCTATTAAGGAAGAGAAAATTTTGTGATTTGTAGGCAAATGGATGGAACTAGAAAATTTCATCCTGAGTCTACTGACTCAGAACCAAAATGACATGCATTATATGTTCTCAACGATGGGTGGATATTTACCAATAAAAAAATACAGAATAGAGACCTCACTGCCTGGTCAGGTGGGCAATCCTGAGGCTGCAGAGCAGAAGAGACCACCAACACTGCCCACCCCTGCCCACATCCCTGGCCCAAGAGGAAACTGTATAAGGCCTCTGGGCTCCCATGGGGGAGGGCCCAGGAGTGGCAGGACCCCTGCCTGAGACACCGCCGGAACCTGAAGGAAACAGACCGGATAAACAGTTCTCTGCACCCAAATCCCATGGGAGGGAGAGCTAAACCTTCAAAGAGGCAGACAAGCCTGGGAAAACAGAAGAGACTGCTCTCTGCACACACATCTCAGATGCCAGAGGAAAACACCAAAGGCCATCTGGAACCCTGGTGCACTGAAGCTCCCGGAAGGGGCGGCTCATATCTTCCTGGTTGCTGCCGCTGCAGAGAGCCCTTGGGCAGCACCCCGCGAGCGAACATGAGCCTCAGGACCACAGGTAAGACCAACTTTTTTGCTGCAAGAAAGCTGCCTGGTGAACTCAAGACACAGGCCCACAGGAACAGCTGAAGACCTGTAGAGAGGAAAAACTACACGCCCGAAAGCAGAACACTCTGTCTCCATAACTGACTGAAAGAGAGGAAAACAGGTCTACAGCACTCCTGACACACAGGCTTATAGGACAGTCTAGCCACTGTCAGAAATAGCAAAACAAAGAAACACTAGAGATAATCTGATGGCGAGAGGCAAGCACAGGAACCCAAGCAACAGAAACCAAGACTACATGGCATCATCGGAGCCCAATTCTCCCACCAAAACAAACATGGAATATCCAAACACACCAGAAAAGCAAGATCTAGTTTCAAAATCATATTTGATCACGATGCTGGAGGACTTCAAGAAAGACGTGAAGAACTCCCTTAGGGAAACACAGGAAAACATTAATAAACAAGTAGAAGCCTACAGAGAGGAATCGCAAAATTCCCTGAAAGAATTGCAAAAATCCCTGAAAGAATTCCAGGAAAACACAATCAAACAGCTGAAGGATTAAAAATGGAAATAGAAGCAATCAAGAAAGAACACATGGAAACAACCCTGGATATAGAAAACCAAAAGAAGAGACAAGGAGCTGTAGATACAAGCTTCACCAACAGAATACAAGAGATGGAAGAGAGAATCTCAGGAGCAGAAGATTCCATAGAAATCATTGACACAACTGTCAAAGATAATTTAAAGCGGAAAAAGCTACTGGTCCAAAACATACAGGAAATCCAGGACTCAATGAGAAGATCAAACCTAAAGATAATAGGTATAGAAGAGAGTGAAGACTCCCAGCTCAAAGGACCAGTAAATATCTTCAACAAAATCATAGAAGAAAACTTCCCTAACCTAAAAAAAGAGATACCCATAGGCATACAAGAAGCCTACAGAACTGCAAATAAATTGGACCAGAAAAGAAACACCTCCCGTCACATAATAGTCAAAACACCAAATGCACACAATAAAGAAAGAATATTAAAAGCAGTAAGGGAAAAAGGTCAAGTAACATATAAAGGCAGACCTATCAGAATCACACCAGACTTCTCGCCAGAAACTATGAAGGCCAGAAGATCCTGGACAGATGTCATACAGACCCTAAGAGAACACATATGCCAGCCCAGGTTACTGTATCCTGCAAAACTCTCAATTAACATAGATGGAGAAACCAAGATATTCCATGACAAAACCAAATTTACACAATATCTTTCTACAAATCCAGCACTACAAAGGATAATAAAGGGTAAAGCCCAACATAAGGAGGCAAGCTATACCCTAGAAAAAGCAAGAAACTAATCGTCTTGGCAACAAAACAAAGAGAATGAAAGCACACAAACATAACCTCACAACCAAATATGAATATAACGGGAAGCAATAATCACTATTCCTTAATATCTCTCAACATCAATGGCCTCAACTCCCCAATAAAAAGACATAGATTAACAAACTGGGTACGCAACGAGGACCCTGCATTCTGCTGCCTACAGGAAACACACCTCAGAGACAAAGACAGACATTACCTCAGAGTGAAAGGCTGGAATACAATTTTCCAAGCAAATGGTCAGAAGAAGCAAGCTGGAGTAGCCATTCTAATATCAAATAAAATCAATTTTCAATTAAGAGTCATCAAAAAAGATAAGGAAGGACACTTCATATTCATCAAAGGAAAAATCCACCAAGATGAACTCTCAATCCTAAATATCTATGCCCCAAATACAAGGGCACCTACATATGTAAAAGAAACCTTACTAAAGCTCAAAACACACATTGCACCTCACACAATAATAGTGGGAGATTTCAACACCCCACTCTCATCAATGGACAGATCATGGAAACAGAAATTAAACAGAGATGTAGACAGATTTAGAGAAGTCATGAGTCAAATGGACTTAACGGATATTTATAGAACATTCTATCCTAAAGCAAAAGGATATACCTTCTTCTCAGCTCCTCATGGTACTTTCTCCAAAATTGACCATATAATTGGTCCAAAAACGGGCCTCAACAGGTACAGAAAGATAGAAATAATCCCATGCGTGCTATCGGAAGACCACGGCCTAAAACTGGTCTTCAATAACAATCAAGGAAGAATGCCCACATATACTTGGAAATTGAACAATGCTCTATTCAATGATAACCTGGTCAAGGAAGAAATAAAGAAAGAAATTAAAAACTTTTTAGACAAATGGGATCTCATAAAACTGCAAAGCTTCTGTAAGGCAAAGGACACTGTGGTTAGGACAAAACGGCAACCAACAGATTGGGAAAAGATCTTTACCAATCCTACAACAGATAGAGGCCTTATATCCAAAATATACAAAGAACTCAAGAAGTTAGACCGCAGGGAAACAAATAACCCTATTAAAAAATGGGGTTCAGAGCTAAACAAAGAATTCACAGCTGAGGAATGCCGAATGGCTGAGAAACACCTAAAGAAATGTTCAACATCTTTAGTCATAAGGGAAATGCAAATCAAAACAATCCTGAGATTTCACCTCACACCAGTGAGAATGGCTAAGATTAAAAACTCAGGTGACAGCAGATGCTGGCGAGGATGTGGAGAAAGAGGAACACTCCTCCATTGTTGGTGGAATTGCAGACTGTTAAAACCTTTCTGGAAATCAGTCTGGAGGTTCCTAAGAAAATTGGACATTGAACTGCCTGAGGATCCAGCTATACCTCTCTTGGGTATATACCCAAAAGATGCCCCAACATATAAAAAAGACACGTGCTCCACTATGTTCATCGCAGCCTTATTTATAAGAGCCAGAAGCTGGAAAGAACCCAGATGCCCTTCAACAGAGGAATGGATACAGAAAATGTGGTACATCTACACAATGGAATATTACTCAGCTATCAAAAACAACGACTTTATGAAATTCGTAGGCAAATGGTTGGAACTGGAAAATATCATCCTGAGTGAGCTAACCCAATCACAGAAAGACATACATGGCATGCACTCATTGATAAGTGGCTATTAGCCCAAATGCTTGAATTACCCTAGATCCCTAGAACAAACGAAACTCAAGACGGATGATCAAAATGTGAATGCTTCACTCCTTCTTTAAATGAGGAAAAAGAATACCCCTGGCAGGGAAGGGAGAGGCAAAGATTAAAACAGAGACTGAAGGAACACCCATTCAGAGCCTGCCCCACATGTGGCCCATACATATACAGCCACCCAATTAGACAAGATGGATGAAGCAAAGAAGTGCAGACCGACCGGAGCCGGATGTAGATCACTCCTGAGAGACACAGCCAGAATACAGCAAATACAGAGGCGAATGCCAGCAGCAAACCACTGAACTGAGAATAGGTCCCCTATTGAAGGAATCAGAGAAAGAACTGGAAGAGCTTGAAGGGGCTCGAGACCCCAAAAGTACAACAATCCCAAGCAACCAGAGCTTCCAGGGACTAAGCCACTACCTAAAGACTATACATGGACTGACTCTGGACTCTGACCCCATAGGTAGCAATGAATATCCTAGTATGAGCACCAGTGGAAGGGGAAGCCCTGGGTCCTGCTAAGACTGAACCCCCAGTGAACTAGTCTATGGGGGGAGGGTGGCAATGGGGGGAGGGTTGGGAGGGGAACACCCATAAGGAAGGAGAGGGGGGAGGGGGATGTTTGCCCGGAAACCGGGAAAGGGAATAACACTCGAAATATATATAAGAAATACTCAAGTTAATAAAAAAAAAAAAGAATATAAGGGAGAACAAGAATACCCTTGGCAGGGAATAGAGAAGCAAAGATTAAAACAGAGACAGAAGGAACACCCATTCAGAGCCTGTCCCACATGTGGCCCACACATATACAGCCACCCAATTAGACAAGATGGATGAAGCAAAGAAGTGCAGGCCGACAGGAGACGGATGTAGATCGCTCCTGAGAGACATAGCCAGAATACACCAAATACAGAGGCGAATGCCAGCAGCAAACCACTGAACTGAGAATAGGACCCCCAATGAAGGAATCAGAGAAAGAACTGGAAGAGCTTGAAGGGGCTCGAGACCCCATATGAACAACAATGCCAAGCAACTAGAGCTTCCAGGGACTAAGCCACTACCTAAAGACTATACATGAACTGACCCTGGACTCTGACCTCATAGGTAGCAATGAATATCTTAGTAAGATCACCAGTGTAAGGGGAAGACCTTGGTCCTGCTAAGACTGAACCCCCAGTGAACGTGATTGTTGAGGAGAGGGCGGCAATGGGGGGAGGGTGGGGAGGGGAACACCCATAAAGAAGGGGAGGGGGAGGGATTAGGGGGGATGTTTGCCTGGAAACCGGGAAAGGGAATAACACTCGAAATGTAAATAAGAAATACTCAAGTTAATAAAAAAAATAAAAGAAAAAAAATAAAATAGAAAAAGATAGAAAAAAGAAAAAAAAACATACAAAATAAACATACAAGCTATCATACCAAAAAAAAAACTTTTTAGAATTTAATGAAAATGAAGGTACAACATACCCAAACTTATGGGACACAATGAAAGCTGTGCTAAGAGGAAAACTCATAGCGCTGAGTGCCTGCAGAAAGAAACAGGAAAGAGCCTATGTCAGCAGCTTGACAGCACACCTAAAAGCTCTAGAGCAAAAAGAAGCAAATACACCCATGAGGAGTAGAAGGCAGGAAATAATCAAACTCAGAGCTGAAATCAACCAAGTAGAAACAAAAAGGACCATAGAAAGAATCAACAGAACCAAAAGTTGGTTCTTTGAGAAAATCAACAAGATAGATAAACCCTTAGCCAGACTAACGAGAGGACATAGAGAATGCGTCCAAATTAACAAAATCAGAAATGAAAAGGGAGACATAACAACAGATTCAGAGGAAATTCAAAAAATCATCAGATCTTACTATAAAAACCTATATTCAACAAAACTTGAAAATCTTCAGGAAATGGACAATTTCCTAGACAGATACCAGGTACCGAAGTTAAATCAGGAACAGATAAACCAGTTAAACAACCCCATAACTCCTAAGGAAATAGAAGCAGTCATTAAAGGTCTCCCAACCAAAAAGAGCCCAGGTCCAGACGGGTTTAGTGCAGAATTCTATCAAACCTTCATAGAAGACTTCATACCAATATTATCCAAACTATTCCACAAAATTGAAAGAGATGGATCACTACCGAATACCTTCTACAAAGCCACAATTACTCTTATACCTAAACCACACAAAGACACAACATAGAAAGAGAACTTCAGACCAATTTCCCTTATGAATATCGACGCAAAAATACTCAACAAAATTCTCGCAAACTGAATCCAAGAGCACATCAAAACAATCATCCACCATGACCAAGTAGGCTTCATCCCAGGCATGCAGGGATGGTTTAATATATGGAAAACCATCAACGTGATCCATTATATAAACAAACTGAAAGAACAAAACCACATGATCACTTCATTAGACGCTGAGAAAGCTTTTGGCAAAATTCAACACCCCTTCATGATAAAAGTCTTGGAAAGAATAGGAATTCAAGGCCCATACCTGAACATAGTAAAAGCCATATACAGCAAACCAGTTGCTAACATTAAACTAAATGGAGAGAAACTTGAAGCAATCCCACTAAAATCAGGGACTAGACAAGGCTGCCCACTCTCTCCCTACTTATTCAATATAGTTCTTGAAGTTCTAGCCAGAGCAATCAGACAACAAAAGGAGGTCAAGTGGATACAGATCGGAAAGGAAGAAGTCAAAATATCACTATTTGCAGATGATATGATAGTATATTTAAGTGATCCCAAAAGTTCCACCAGAGAAGTACTAAAGCTGATAAACAACTTCAGCAAAGTGGCTGGGTATAAAATTAACTCATATAAATCAGTTGCCTTCCTCTATACAAAAGAGCAACAAGCCGAGAAAGAAATTAGGGAAACGACACCCTTCATAATAGACCCAAATAATATAAAGTACCTCGGTGTGACTTTAACAAAGCAAGTAAAAGATCTGTACAATAAGAACTTCAAGACACTGAAGAAGGAAATTGAAGAAGACCTCAGAAGATGGAAAGATCTCCCATGCTCATGGATTGGCAGGATTAACATAGTAAAAATGGCCATTTTACCAAAAGCGATCTACAGACTCAATGCAATCCCCATCAAAATACCAATCCAATTCTTCAAAGAGTTAGTCAGAACAATTTGCAAATTCATCTGGAATAACAAAAAACCCAGGACAGCTAAAGCTATCCTCAACAATAAAAGAACTTCAGGGGGAATCACTATCCCTGAACTCAAGCAGTATTACAGAGCAATAGTGATAAAAATTGCATGGCATTGGTACAGAGACAGACAGATAGACCAATGGAATAGAATTGAAGACCCAGAAATGAACCCACACACCTATGGTCACTTGATTTTTGACAAAGGAGCTGAAACCATCCAATGGAAAAAAGATAGCATTTTCAGCAAATGGTGCTGGTTCAACTGGAGGGCAACATGTAGAAGAATGCAGATCGATCCATGCTTATCACCCTGTACAAAGCTTAAGTCCAAGTGGATCAAGGACCTCCACATCAAACCAGACACACTCAAACTAATAGAAGAAAAACTAGGGAAGCATCTGGAACACATGGGCACTGGAAAAAATTTCCTGAACAAAACACCAATGGCTTATGCTCTAAGATCAAGAATCGACAAATGGGATCTCATAAAACTGCAAAGCTTCTGTAAGGCAAAGGACACTGTGGTTAGGACAAAACGGCATCCAACAGATTGGGAAAAGATCTTTACCAATCCTACAACAGATAGAGGCCTTATATCCAAAATATACAAAGAACTCAAGAAGTTAGACCGCAGGGAAACAAATAACCCTATTAAAAATGGGCTTCAGAGCTAAACAAAGAATTCACAGCTGAGGAATGCCGAATGGCTGAGAAACACCTAAAGAAATGTTCAACATCTTTAGTCATAAGGGAAATGCAAATCAAAACAACCCTGAGATTTCACCTCACACCAGTGAGAATGGCTAAGATCAAAAACTCAGGGGACAACAGATGCTGGCGAGGTTGTGGAGAAAGAGGAACACTCCTCCATTTTTGGTGGGATTGCAAACTGGTACAACCATTCTGGAAATCAGTCTGGAGGATCCTCAGAAAATTGGACATTGAACTGCCTGAGGATCCAGCTATACCTCTCTTGGGCATATACCATAAGATGCCCCAACATATAAAAAAGACACGTGCTCCACTATGTTCATTGCAGCCTTATTTATAATAGCCAGAAGCTAGAAAGAACCCAGATGCCCTTCAACAGAGGAATGGATACAGAAAATGTGGTACATCTACACAATGGAATATTACTCAGCTATCAAAAACAACGACTTTATAAAATTCGTAGGCAAATGTTTGGAACTGGAAAATATCATCCTGAGTGAGCTAACCCAATCACAGAAAGACATACATGGCATGCACTCATTGATAAGTGGCTATTAGCCCAAATGCTTGAATTACCCTAGATGCCTAGAACAAACGAAACTCAACACGGATGATGAAAATGTGAATGCTTCACTCCTTCTTTAAAAGGGGAACAAGAATACCCCTGGCAGGGAAGGAAGAGGCAAAGATTAAAACAGAAACTGAAGGAACACCCATTCAGAGCGTGCCCCACATGTGGCCCATACATATACAGCCACCCAATTAGACAAGATGGATGAAGCAAAGTAGTGCAGACCGACAGGAGCCAGATGTAGATTGCTCCTGAGAGACACAGCCAGAATACAGCAAATACAGAGGCGAATGCCAGCAGCAAACCACTGAACTGAGAACAGGACCCCCGTTGAAGGAATCAGAGAAAGAACTGGAAGAGCTCGAAGGGGCTCGAGATCCCATATGTACAACAATGCCAAGCAACCAGAGCTTCCAGGGACTAAGCCACTACCTAAAGACTATACATGGACTGACCCTGGACTCTGACCTCATAGGTAGCAATGAATATCCTAGTAAGAGCACCAGTGGAAGGGGAAGCCCTGGGTCCTTCTAAGACTGAACCCCCAGTGAACTAGACTGGTGGGGGGAGGGCGGCAATGGGGGGAGGGTTGGGAGGGGAACACCCATAAGGAAGGGGAGGGGGGGGATGTTTGCCCGGATACCGGGAAAGGGAATAACACTCGAAATGTATATAAGAAATACTCAAGTTAATAAAAAAATATATCTAAAACTCAAAAAAGACAAAGTGCAAACAATAAAATAAAATACAGAATACCTCATATATAATAGTAGCAGCTTGCAATCCCACCAGCAATGGAGTAGTGTTCCTCTTTCTCCACATCCTCAGCATCTTTCGTCACCTGAGTTTTTGGTCTTAACCATCCTGATTGGTGTCAAGTTTCTTTTGAATTGCATTTCCCCGATAGTAAGGATGTTGAACATTCATTTCTTTAGGTGCTTCTTCGCCACTGGACATTTTTCAGTTGAAAATTCTTTGTTTAGGTCATCCCCTATTTTTTATAGGGTTATTTGATTCTTTGGAATCTAACCTCCTGAATTCCTTGTGTATATTGGATATTAGTCCTCTATTGGATGTAGGATTGGTAAAGATATTCTCCCAATCTGTTGGTTGCCATTTTGTCCTAACGACAGTGTCATTTTCCTTATAGAAGTTTTGTTATTATGTAGTTCCATTTGTTGATTGTTGATCTTAGAGCATATGCCATTGGTGTTCTGTTTGGGAGTTTTCTCCAGTGCCCAAGTGTTCAAGGTTCTTCCCCACTTTTCCTTCTATTAGTTTGAGTGTATCTGGTTTTATGTGGTGGTCTTTGATCCATGTGGACTCGAGATTTGTACTGCATGGCTTTAGCACATTTGGGAAAGATCAACTGACTTTAGGTGTGTGAGCTCATTTCTAGGCCATAAATTTGTTTTCTGATCCAATCTATTTGGAGTTTTGTTGGCTTCTTGTATGTTTGTGGGCATCACTTTCTTTAGCTTAGGGAAGCTTTCTTCTATAATTTTGTTGAAGTTATTTTCTGGTCCTTTAATTTGGGAGTCTTCCCTCTCTTCCTTACCACTTATCCTATTGTGTGATCTTCTCATTGTGTCCTGGATTTCCTTGATGTTTTTGGTAAGGTGCTTTTTGACTTTTACATTTTCTTTGACAGTTGTTTCAATGTTTTCTATTTTATATTTTGTCCTGAGATTCTCTGTTTTATCTCTTGTATTCGGTTGTTAATGATTGTATCTATGACTCCTGATCTCTTTCCTACATTTTCTAATACCAAGGTTGTCTCCCTTTGTGATTTCTTTATTGTTTCTATTTCCATTCTTGCATCCTTGATGGTTTGTTCAGATCCTTCAAGTTTTTTGGTTGTGCTTGTGTTTTGTCTTTAAGATGTTCTTATGTATTCTCTTTAAGGATTTCTATTTGTTTACCTGTGTTCTCCAGTATTTCTTAGAGGGCACTATTTATGTTCTTCTTACAGTCCTCTATCATCATCAAGAAGTGTGAGTATAAACACAAATCTTGCTTTTCTTGTCATGTTGGGATATCCAGCATTTGATTTAGTTGGAGAACTGGGCTCTGATGATGCCAAGTAGTCTTGGATTCTGTTGCTTAGGTTCCTACTCTGACCTCTCACCATCTGGTTATATCTGGTGTTAACTGGTCTTGCTGTCTCTGACAGTTGCTTGACCCTCCTGTAAGCCTGGGTCAGCACTTTTGTAGACCACCTTCCTTCCAGCGGGATCTGGGTACAGAGAGCTCTGTCACAGGAACAAATCTTGTCACAAGCGGAAAGTTCTCCCTCAGTGGAATTGGGTACAGAGAGCTGTGGTACGGGGTGAGCTCCAGGCAGAGGCAGAAACTGGAAAGCCCCACAATCTTTTAGTTTCAGTGTATCTGGTGTAGGTCCTTGAGCCACTTGGCCCAGAGTTTTGTACAAAGCAACAAGAATGGATCAATTTGCAGAATTCTACATGTTTACCTCTTGTTGAACCACACCATTTGTTAAATGCTGTCTTTTCCCCACTGGTTGCATTTAGCCCCTTTTGTTGCCTAAATGCTCTGTCTAGAAATTTGAGCCCTATTTTGGATAAGTAGGAGAGAGGGAGAATCCTTGTCTACTCCCTGATTTTAGTGGGATTCCTTCAAGTTTCACTCCATTGAGTTCGGTGTTGGCTACTGTTTTAGTATATATTGCTTTTACTATGTTTAGATATGGGCTTACATTACTGTTTTTTCCAAAACTTTCATCATGAATGGGTGTTGAATTTTGTCAAATGCTTTCTCAGCATCTAATGAGATGAGTATTTAGAATTTTTACTACGAGTTTGTTTATATAATGGATAGTGTTGATGGATTTCCGTATATAGAACCATCTCTACATCCCCGGGATGGAGCTTACTTGATCATTATGTGTTTTCTCAGAATTAGTTTTTGAGAACTTTATTAAGTAATTTTGCATTGCTATTCATATGAAAATTGGTCTGAAGTTCTTCTTCTTTGTTGGTTCTTGTGTGTTTAAGGTATAGGCCTAAATGTGACTTCATGGATTGAATTGGGTATTGTCCTCTCCATTTTTTGGACTAGCTTGATATATATTGGTATTAGGTATTCTTTGAAGGTCTGATCAAATTCTGCACCAAACCTGACTGGTCCTTGGATTTTTTTTTTGTTTAGGAGACTTCATGACTGCTTCTACTTCTTTAGGGTTTATGTGACTAATTAGATTGCTTATCTGATCCTGATTTAACTTTGGTACATGATATCTGTTTAGAAATTGTGCATTCATCCAGATTTTCTTGTTTTATTCAGTATAGGCTTTTACCTGTATGGGAAAGTTTATTTGTGGAGTTCAAAGAACCACACTTAAAGAGATTTAGGTTATATTCAATTTATAGCCATCCATATCTAGGTACTTTTTAGGGAAGGATATTTTATAATCTTAGTAACCATTCGAGTTACTTTATTGGTATATATACTCTAATTAATGTCCTTGTTCAACAGTTATGTAGGGACTCCACCGTGTCTTCCATGTAATGTTCAGAAACATTTCTAAAGGCCAGATTCATTCCATCATGATGAGCCTGCCCTTTCCTACACTTTTATGTGAGATAGTTGTGTTGCTGTTCATAGAGAAGGATCTGTTTTGATAACTGACATATAAAAATATCAATACCTCTTGTAAGGTTGCTTTTGATCCACTATAAAAAACCAAAAGATTTCTTTATACATTTATTCATATGCAGATATTATACCATTTTTCAAAGCACTGGCCATTCTACTGGCTTTTAATGTATTGGCTCATCAATACATATTGCAGATGCATCAGGGTTAATGTATTTGGTTATATTTATGTATGTGTGATGTGGGTGTTTCCCTTGTTTTCCATGGTATGGAATTGCTTATTTCCTGTGTTTGCTTGAATCTCTGCATCAGGGAGAAACAAAGAAAGAAATTAAAGTCTTTCTAGAATTCACTGAAAAGGAAGGCACAACATACCTAACTTTATGGGTCACAGTAATAGCAGTGCTAAGAGGAAAGTTTCTAAAATTAGGTGCCTTCTTAAAGGAATTACCCTCCTTGGGTTGTAGTTTTATCTAATATTTTAGGTGGGGCTTTGATTGTGGATATATATTGTTTAAATTTGTACTTGTCTTTAAATTTCTCATTTTCTCTATGGTGAATGAAAATTTGGTTCAGTATATTAGTCTATGTGGCATCTGTGTTTTTCGTTTTGTTTTGTTTTGTATTAAGAGGATGCAAGATATCTGACTGGACCTTTTAGATTTTAGAATATTTGTGAAATCAGCTGTAATTCTTATAGGCCTTCTTTTTGATGTTACCTTAATATTATCCCTTACTGCTTTTAATATTCTTTCTTTGTTCTTCAGATTTTCTGTTTTGATTATTATGTGGCAGGAGGATTTTCTTTTCTGGCCCAGTCTAACTGGTATTCTATAAGCTTTTTGTATGCTTATAGTCATTTTTTTCTTTACAGTGAGAAAGCTTTCTTGTATGGTTTTGTTGAAAGCATTTTCTGTGTCTTGGGACTGGAATACTTCACTTTTGCCAACTCTATCATTTTTAAGTTAGGTCTTTTCATGATATTCCAGATTTCCTGCTTAGTTTGTGTAATGGTTTTTAGATTCAACATTTATAGTTTTTTTTCTATTTTATCTTCTATGCCTGAATATCTCTCTTCCATCTATTGTATTATATTCCTGATGCTTGCCTTTCTTGTTCCTGTTCACTTCCCTAGGATTGCTGTCTTTAGGATTCCCTCAGTTTTTGTTTTCTTTTTATTGCTTCTATTTCCATTTTCACATCACTTACAGTTTTATACATTTTTCCTTTTTTATTGTTTTTCCTATATATATTTAAGAAATTTGTCTGTTGCTTTTTAAGACCTTTACAAGCTCCTCATTATCCTTAGGGGATTAATACATCTGCTCTTAAGAGGCATATATCATCTTTGTTAGATTGCATTTAATGTCATTTTCTTGTGCTTCAGTTGTTTTAGGTTATTCATGGATGCTGTAGTAGAATAGCTTTGCACTTAAGTATTTATATTTCCATAGCTCTTATAGATTGTGTTTTGTTCAGGGCCTTTTGCTACGTATATCACCGTTGCCCCTGAATGTTCCTATTGTAGTAGGTATTGGGAGGGGAGTTAGCCCAGAAGTCCATGTGTGGCCTTCCTCAGATGGATATCCTTGTACTGTGTCGTTCCTAATTACCAAGATTCTATGGTTCAGGTTCTGCAGGTCTGATGAAAGTGTTCAGAGCAATGGTGGTAGAAAGAAAGTTCTACTTGGAGAGTGGACTACTCAGAGCAACTTAGGGTCTACCAGAAGCCTGAAAGGAAAGGAGAGCTTTGTGATGAAAGAAAAGCTAGCATCAAAAGTTAAGGCTCCCAGATCTGATAAAGGTAGAGTGGTGATAAGAGGAACATGGATGTCTACTGGTGTCAGCAGACTGCTGAAAGCAACTTGGAGTGTACCAAATTACTCAGAAAGCAGGTGAGATAGGTGGCAGAAAGGAAGATAATCTGTATGAGTCAGAATCACATGTTTAATGAATGAGGGGTGAGATATGGCTGGAGAATGAATGTCCCCCTGGAATATCAGGCTTCTCAGGGAAACTTGGCATGTCAAAATGATTTAAGTGAGTAGTTATTATAAATGAGGGAAGGGAAGTTTTCCCATATGATTCAGGATCCACAGGTCTCATCAAGGTTGGTTGGAGAGAGAACTGAATTCCAGCAAGCAGAATATAGCAGATTGCTGAGGACAGATACTACATTAATTTAATATTGACAGGAATGGCATAAAGTAGCAGGAATCAAATTAGCAAATGTCATTTCTTGATTGGTTCCAGGAAAATTGCATTCTTCATAGCCCATGTTCCATTCTGAAAGTATGTCAGAAAAATCACCTGCTAGCTGTTTTCCTCTCCTAGGTGGCCCCTGACAATTTACCTTCCCATGTGTTATAGATTATACTCAAGTGGTTATGTTCAGTAACATCTGAATTTCTTTTCCTTCACCATCTTACATTTCTCATGAGTACCAATTTGCATAGTTTTATTGAGACTTTTTTCTAGATATAATATAGGCTCTTTTTCATGTTTAGCCTCTTTTCTAAAGAAAATGACAAGATGGGACAAGATGATATCTCACCTTTGCTTTGACTCAATTTAATTGTAAGTCAAAGGATAATTTAGGAGATCCTGCCTCTGCACCCTGTTCTTTGGTACTATTTTTTTCCTTACAAAAGCTTGCTACCTCGGAAGAGCTTTATCAGATTACATTGCATACCATTTTTTTGTTTAATATACCATTATTAAATTAAATTTTTTTTACATGTTCACTTTATATCTTTCTCACTGCCCCCTTTCAGGTCAACTTCTCCTACAATCCTTTCCCTATAGATTACCTATCTTCTACAAAGCAATGTCCACCTGAATGTCTTAAGACCCCTTCCCTTATATAGTTTATACTCATTAGTGTATTCATACAACTGTGATCATGTCCAACAGACTAACAAGAATGGAGACTATTGGTGTTAGAGAGATGAACTAGCAACTGAGTTAGGTAGAAAAATGTTCTATGTTTAGAAGGAATTGCCAGGTCAGTAGGAATTTAAATGTTTGTGTACAGCATCTAAGACATGTTGCTAAAAGAAAAAATGTGAATGCAACGTTTTTGAAATCTTCCTGGGCCCAGGCTCTTGATTTTCATCTATTACATGGTATGAAATAATATAAGGTTACTTGGGCTCAAAGTTTCACATTTTTTTTATTGAAGTAATATCTGTTTGTCATGATGATTGGTATTTTTGAGTAAAAACCATGTTTATTATTGTCTAGTTTTCTTCAATGTGTTGTCTTAGTCTTATCTTTTTCACTCTATGGTCTAGAGAATATCCTACTTTTTTGTCCTTTATTCTGGCTTTTCTCAGTTCTGGTATTCATGGGTCTGTGCTCTTCAGTTCTGGCTGCAAAATTTCAAATCCAGAGCAAGGCATCCAACAATAACAGTGACATTCAAAATATTTTGTCATAATTTGCACTCACACCAAGCAGTAGCTTCAGAAGAAAAACAGACTGAAGATCCAAGAAAAGCAAGAATGGTCATTCTGTACTATATCCTGCTGGGCAAGCCTGGCTCCATCCTTCAAATATACTTTTCTTTCTTGTTCTCCTACATTGTGTCTTTATCCTTTCTACATATCCTTCAATACCCAAAGAACCCTTCCTTTAATGTTGTTCCTTGGAATATTCCTGGCTTTTTTTCTGATTCCTTAGCTTAGAATTTCCTGGAAATATTAAGGTTTTTCTCAATATGCCATTGTCAAGTAACTGGGCTTCCTAAAACATGACAATTTTATCTTTCTCCACAAACACATATAACCTTGCTGTGTTCTGCCTGAAAACATATGTCCAGATTATCTTTAATGTGTAGGGTCCTGAATTTTTAGATCTGACATCTGACTCTGTGATTAAGATAACCCATCCCTCGCAGTGCAGTTATTTTGTGCTGGGGGAGTTCCATTCTCCATTGTCACAGAAATTTCTTTTTCAAATTAACTGAGATCATCTATGATAGAAAAAGACACCATGTTCCACTTTCATGCATCATGAGCAATGTTCAATCCATTTAGGCAGCAGATCTCAATGTTTGTCTAGACTATAATCATAAGAACATGGAGATGGAGAATATGTATTTGTGCTTCAAATAATATTCTACCAGGAAATTAATATAGATTTTGCCTGAAACAATATGTACTTAAATATGTACCAGCACAGCATGAACATTTCAAACTCTCAACTATTTAAATACTGAAATGTTGTATTGACAATAATGACATTGGTAAAATCTTACCATTAATATTGAAAGTCAGATAAAGCTCTCCATATTGCTTATCTTTTGATATATCCCAATGCTTGTCAATACAATGTGTAATTTTGCCAAATATTTTGCTGTTGGAAGAAGTCACACATTAGTGAATCTTACTTTTTTTGGAGGTTGGTCTAACCTTCATAGAGAGGAAATAATTTTTATTTAAATGGAGGAAACAAACTCTGCATAGTCTACATGATGAAATGATGATCATGGGAGAAACCTCTTTATATGTTTCTGATTTTGCTTCTTTTAACCATAGTTAGGTAATTTTTGGCCTTTTCTTCATATATTAATAAGAGTTTTTTTTTTCTTTTTTTCGGAGCTGGGGACCGAACCCAGGGCCTTGCGCTTGCTAGGCAAGTGCTCTACCGCTGAGCTAAATCCCCAACCCCAATAAGAGTTTTCTAAGCTCTAGGTTATCTATTTAATTCCTTTCTGAAATAACACCAAAATATATGAATTGTATATCTTTCATGTCTTTATATCTAGCAACACTTGTGCTTCTCCTTTCTGACTGTTTTGGGCCTAAGTGGAAGGATTATCTCTTTCCTTTGGGTCTAAATCATTGGAAATATTTTTGTAGGTATTTGTTTGAGTAGAAACTTAAGCAGCTGAATTCCCAGTTTCATCTCTCTCCTTTCTAAGACATGCATGCTTTCCTCATTAAAGTCCTTGTTTAGTGAGTCCTCTGAAAAGCTAGCATGGATCCAGCTGCAGAATATGGAGTTTTGTTGGAGTACTTGTCACTTATCTTCAAGAACATGCTTTGGTTTTATATTACCACACTCTTGAAAAAAAAAAAGCACAAATCATCTGATATTTTTTGGTTTAACCTCTTCTTGTTCCTTCTCAGTGTAGAATTCAAGCATAATGGTGACAGACAAATACCATGATTCAGAATTAATGCTATTTTATATGAACATTTTCTCTGCCTAACACATTTAATGCTATCTTATATAAACATTTTCTCTGCCTAACTCATTAAATCATTACATGTAATATCAACCTCTTTAAAGTTCTTGGGAGCTAGAAAAATGACAAAAAATATTTTTTGTCAGAATACAACTGACATTGTGGCCTCTAAAATATTTCTCAATATAAGCCTGCTTGTGCTTTAATATTCCATGAGCCAGTCTTAAACTGTTCATAATTCCCTGACAATTCAGATTTTACAAAGTGCTACTAGGATGAGCCATTTAGTTCACCTTACAGCTTCTGAGGACTTTTTTCTTCTTCAGCTCATAACATGTTCAGATATCATCAATAGACAACATTTAAAAGACTGAGAATCAGGTACTCATATTTATCATACAAATGTATCTACAACTTTTATCTTACTACTTATTTTCTACATTAGTTTCTTCCCTCATTGTTAAGACAAAACCACAGAGAAATTAGAGAAGTAAAGGCTTATTTTTACCTTCAGGTACGTGTTTTACATGTCAATAGATGAAAATTACATAAATCTCATACAGTATCTGATTGACCATTTCGTATAAGTGTATAAATGAAACAATATGGAGTGTTCCTGAAAAACATATGCATATTATTTTTCCAGAGTTGTGAAGTTTGAAAATCTTTCATGTGTTGTTAATTCCATCTTATATTTTGATGTTAATTGCACATAAGGTTGCCTCTATACTCTGTAAGCAGTTGGTTTTACAGGTAAAGCTAAATTTACTCTGGAGATCTCAGTACACACAATCACTAAAAAAAAATCTCTTTCCATTTATTCATATACTCATGTCTTGGATAGGGAAAATTTTCTCAAATCAATTTTCTCTCATAATTATCTTCATGTATATTTATTATTCATGTATGTTTATTATTCATGTTCTTCCTTTTTAAAAAAAATTAATCTAATTCAATTTATGATTGTTTTTCTTTCTAGTACATGATTCAAGGTGTTATCTCTAGGGTAAATCATAAACTTTACATTACTCTGTATTAAAGATTCTCTCTGAAGTTTATCCTCTGTTACATCTGAGTTTCTATATCTGGACATCTGACTTTTCTCATGGGATTTATCCACAGATCAAATAAAAGCTATCTTTTATTTTTGGGTTCTCAACCAAATCAAATGCCAAACTTGTGCTGCCATCTCATCATTGATTTTATTTAATTTAATTGCAAATCAGAAGATAAATTACCGTATCCTACTCCATGATTTTTTTCTCATAGTGATTCCTATTTCTACACAAGCTAGTTTGCTCTGAGCAATTTACCAGCTCATATTGAATCTTTAGCCACAGAATTTTTGGTATGCCTTAAATCTCTTCAGCCCCTGCTACCTTTGAGATTATCATTGTGTGTGTGTGTGTGTGTGTGTGTGTGTCAGTGTGTGTGTGTGTGTGTGTGTGTGTGTGTGTGTGTGTGTTGGGGCATTTGTTTACTTAGTATAGTTGAGACAGATAGGTAGCAAAATATGAACTCCACACATCCCATTGAGGTACACCACCAAAAAACACATTTTTTATAAAAAGGAAAGACAATGTCATGTGTTCAGAAGTTTCCATAAGGGTTGGCACTCAAGCATCAGTGTAAGGGGACTAAAAAATTGTGCTAAAGGAACAAGGTTTGAAATATAAGCTTAGCAAGAGCTTTCTGGATCTGTCTCTTGAGTTTCATCTCACAAATGGGATGAATTATTATAAAGTTCTCACATTCAGTAGCTAAGTGTAATGTGTGTTTGACCAGATGGCTGACAAACCCCGGCAGACTCCCCCTATAGCTTGCCAAAATTATTTGTGTCCTATTTTAATATATTTTTGTTGGCAAGATCAAACAAAATAAAATAGGACAACCCAAACCAAACCAAACCAAGAAACCAAACAAACAAACAAGAACAAGGACAACAAGTACAACAAACAAATAGAAAAACAACAACAACAACAATAAACTTTCTATGATCTACAGAATGCTCTCCAACTTGTATTCCTTGCATTTGTACACAGTTCTAATTTTCGTGTGTATCTGGGTGCTACGTGTCACAATTCTGCACTATATCTTGCAAGGTGGCTACATTTTCTTAATGCATGTCTCTTACATGTCCTATTCTCACTTCTTTACATATGCCTCTATATGTAAAGAAATAGTCAAATCAAGTAATCTATCATCTCATGTCCACCTCTTTACAAATTCTGACAATTTTTCTGTTTACTCTTCTCAGACCCTGCCTTGCTTCAACGGGTCATTCTTTCCTTGCCATGTTCTGGTCACCTTGACTTTCATATTTATAACATGGCAAACATATCTCTTACCCCATACATCTAACTTCACTCTTTTCCTCAAAAATCATATAAAGAGTGAGCATTAATGTCTAGGGTCCTCCTTGTCCAGTATTGAGGTTTTCACATGGTTCATCAACTGGAGTCCTTCACATTTTATTATATCATTTGAAGGAGATTTCCATACAACATTTCCTGAGAAATTTATTTGCCAAATTTAAGAGGTGAGACTTTATTCTAAGAAAGGTACAGGGTTCCATTTTCAGGACACATGAACATCAGTACAACAATTCTCTCAACACTTTCCAGAATTTTTTGTTGGTTTAATCCACAGGACCTTGAGAAATAGTACATGTGAAGGTATCTACAGTGATATTACAACAGAGAGGTGATCATATATAGTTATTGAAAGATTTTTTTTATATTGAAATATATCAGTATAACCTTAGCAATCCAAAAGCACTCAATTGTTTTAATATTTTGCATTGGATATTGGCATCAATGATGATGGTAATATTTTACTCTTAATAGTGAATGTCAGCAATACAGCTCTTGATTGTTTTGTTGAAAAAATTCTAATGCCTTCATTAAGTTCTGGTGTTTCCAGAAATGTACCGTGTGCTAATAAGTAAACATATATATTTGGATCTCCTTTTCAGAACTTTGTCTACAATTGATAGGTAAATAGAAAAATCCATATAGGAGAAAGGGACTAATTCTTCACATCTGCATTAATATGGCATGAAGAATTTGATTTCTGTTTCTGACTTGTCCTTGCATCACAGCTAGGACCTATTTAATGAACATCCTCATTCTTATTCATTCTAACTCTGGAGAGTTTTTCAGTGCATAGTTTACCAAGAAAATGTTCTTCACTTTCCATGAGGGAGTATTTGTACCAAAAAATCTAAAAGTCATATACTGTGTTGAAGAAGAGAGCTCTTATAGATCGTTATAGACTGTGTGTCAGCTTCTATACTAAAAGTGATATGCAACCTAGGCTCATAATTCTGCTGGATTGATTTTCCTTGTGTAAGGTCTCCAGTGAGTCACCAAAGGTTCCTGATTTCAAGAGAGGTGTTTGTCTGCCATGCACCAAATAAAGTATTCTACAGTTATTTTAATCCATCACTCTGTATCTTTTTTTCAGGTGGGTTTCCTATCGACAACCTAATAGTTTTCCATGTCTGTTTTATTTAATGAAGCCCAACATCAGGTAACATTTCACACCCCAAGGTAGTAAAATTCCCTGAGTATCCTCTGAGATTTCAAAATGTGCCTATAGAAGCAAATCACTATATTCCACGACAAAGGAAGAGAGTGGACTGAGTTCATATTGACAACAATCAGAACACTTGTTGGCATATCTACCCTATCTATCAACATCCAGACATATACATCAAAGCAAGGTTTGTTTTCTGTGTGTTTTGTCAGAGTAGGCTTTCTGATAGTAATATGAAACCAAGAGAAACAATTTCCTTTATCTCCTCTTTCGACAAATATATTTGAAGAACAGATGGTCAGGACTACCAATCTAGATACTCCATAAATTGTCTTTTGTGTATTATTGTTTTTGAACTTCTCTTCAACTTCAAATTCCTGTCACCTTTCTAACCTATATACAAGTCCCCTTCAACATTCACTGATTTTTCTTATTAATATATGCTTAGCCTTTTAATTTTGATTGTCTTATAATTCACAGGTTACAATTTATTCATTGAAACTAGGTGGAACTTAGACACACAATCAAACTCCATCTGTATTTCTCACAAGAATTTGACAATTAACCCATGAAAGGATAGAAGAGTATGGTCATTGAGCCTATCTGCAACTCATTAATAATTGTTAAGAACATTCTTGTATGGTGGCCTCGGCTTGTGAGGCTGTGTTAGACATCCTTGTTACATCTGATCATTCCCTTCTTCACCATCTGACTTTGCTAATTGGTTTCAAGTTGTCCCCTATCTCCTGGATCAGAATCAGAAGTCCTTCACAGGGCTTTCATATCTGGCATGAAGTGAGTTACCACTGACCTTTTCTGAGATGGATCTTTGTCAAATATACAGAATGACCCTATGCTGTGTGAAAGAAGACAAGATGTTCCCTTTTTGGAATCAAGAGAACTAGTTAATCTATTCAGTCAACAAATCATCCAGAGATTATTCCAGGCCTAACACGGAGATTTGGAAATAGAGAATAAATGAATGGGTATTGAGTGAAATTTTACCAGGCAATCCATCAGAGAAATCACTTGAAAATTCCTGTCCTTAAATATTCATCTGTACATAGTTAGTCCTCCAAAATACACAACCATTAATACAGTATATTTTTGAATTGGTATTAGTAATGTTGGTAATATCTGAATAGTAATGTTTAATGTGACAAGCAGGACTTCATCTGCTTTACCTTTTGAAACAGTCATTATTATTATTATTAATTATTATTATTATTATTATTATTTCTGAAAACAAGCTGTATTTAAATAAGAATTTAAATACATTACATAACATTGAAACTGGAAGGGAAAAGAAAACCTAAAGACCAGTTTGTTCCTTTACATGGAGCTGGGCTGCATCTCATTTTGAATTGAAGCATCTACAGTTAAATACAAGACCAATGGCACCAGTTCCATTTTTGTTCCCTTGTTGTAAGTTTAACTGATATAAGTCTGGTCTTACCCTTCATGTATCAGCATCCCCTCGGTAGTACAGATCTGCCTAAAAAGAGTGGCCTAGTGTTGAGCTAATGTCTATGACTTCTCTGGAAAGGTGGCCCTTTGTGAATTCTGCCTACATGGTCAGACACCAGGGGTTCTTTTTATGGTCAGAGACTCCATCAAGTGACATAGTTGGGGCAGGTACCCATACACTTGTTCTCCTGGTCTGTTCAAATGGTGATACTCTTCTAGGGTAGGGGTCCCTGTCAATGGAGTCCCAAGGAACTTCTTGTCAGACATAGCCTCTGGTGATTCTTGTCTTGCCTGAAATCCTGTTATTGCTTTATTTCAGTGTAGAAACTGTCAGGGGTTACTGATTCAAGACATGGCTTTTTCAGTTTATTGCATGAAGGAGTTACACTAGTCCAAGTTAAAAGTGGACCCTAATGATTACATTATACAAGCTGTGAGGTTTCTAAACTTGTGACAATGGACAGACAGAAGGGAAATTCTACTCATTGCAAGGAAATCCTCACTTAAGTTTCAGAGAGCCACAAGCACTTAAAATCCATGAACCTTCAGCTGATCTCCCTTAGCAGTCCAATTTCAACCAGGAACTGGCATATATTCTTACACTGGTCATCTTGTAGCTGAATTATTTCTCCATATTCTGCATGTTCAATTACAGTACCATTGCAAGCAAATTTCTTCTTAAACGCCTTTACTAGTTTCTTTTTTACAGTGTTTTATTAGATATATCTCTTTACTTACATTTCAAATGTTATTCCCTCTTTGAGTTTCCTGTCCATAAGCCTCCATCTCCTCCCCTCCCCTCCCCCATAAGGGTATTCCCTCTATACATCATCCTTATTGCTCCCAACCCCATATTCCCCTGCACTGGGGTTCCAACCTTGCCAGGATCAAGGGCTTCCCCTTCCCCTGGTGTCCCAACAAGGTTATTCTCTACTACATATGCAGTTGAAGCCCTGGTTCAGTCCATGTATAGTCTTTCGGTAGTGGTTTAGACACTGGAAGCTCTGGTGCATTGGAATTGTTGTTCTTATTGTGTTGTAGGCTCCTTCAACTCTTTCAATACTACCTCTAAATTCCCCCAAGGGCATCCTGTTCTCAGTTCAGTGGTTTATGCTAGCACTGACACCTGTATTGAACATGCTCTTGATATGTGTCTCAGGAGAGATCTATATCCGGTCCTTTCAGCATGAATTTTTTAGCTTCATCAATCTTACCTAGTTTTGGTGGCTGTAAATATATGGGCCACATGTTGGGCAGTCTCTGAATGGCCATTCCTTCAGTCACTGCTCTATGCTTCCACATCTCTTCATACGGATAATTTATTCCCCTTTTAAGAAGGAGGAGGATCATCCATATTTTGGTCATCTTTCTTCTTGAGCTTCCTGTGGTCTGTGCATTGCATCTTGGGTTATTCGAGCTTTTTGGCTACTATCCACTCAACAATCCTTGCATACCAAGTGTGATTTTCTGTGATGGAGGTACCTCACTCAGAATGATACTTTCTAGTTCATTCCATTTGCCTATGAATTTAATAAAGTCATTCTTTTTGATAGATAAGTAGTACTCCATTATGTAGATATACCACATTTTTAAATCCATTTTCTATTGAAGGGCTTCTGGCTTCTTTCCAGCTTCTGCCTATTATAAATAAGGCTGCTATGAACATAGTAGAGTATAAGTCTTTGTTGTATATTGGAGCATCTTTTAAGATTATGCCCAGGAGAAGTATAGCTGGGTCCTCAGTAAGTGAAATGTCCAATTTTCTGAGGAACCTCCAGAATGATTTCCAGAGTGTTTATATCAGTTTGCAATCCCACCAACAATGGAGGAGTGCTCCTCTTTCTCCACATCCTGGACAGCATCTGCTGTCATCTGAGTTTTTGATCTTAGACACTCTAGTAGGTGTGAGGTGGAATCTCACGGTTGTTATGATTTGCATTTCCCTGATGACTAAGGATGTTGAATGTTTCTTTAGGTGATTTTTGGCCATTTGATAATCCTCAGCGGAGAATGTTTTGTTTAGCTGTGTACCCCATTTTTAATAGGGTTATTTGGCTCTCTTGAGTCTAATTTCTTGAGTTCTTTGTAAATTTTGGATGTAAGCCATCTATCAGATATAGGATTGGTAAAGATCCTTTCCCAATCTATTGGTTGCCATTTTGTCCTAACAACAGTGTCTTTTGCCTTACTGAAGCTTTGCAGTTTTATGAGGTTACATTTGTCAATTCTTGATCTTAGAAGATAAGTCATTGGTGCTTTGTTCAGGAAATATTCCCCAGTGCCCATGTGTTCAAGACTGTTCCCAACTTTTTCTTCTATTAGTTTGAGAGTATCCGGTTTGATGTGTAGGTCCTTGATCCACTTGGAGTTAAGCTTTGTACATGGTGATAAGAATGAACCAATATGCAGTCTTCTACATGCTGTCCCTCAGTTAACCAGCACCATTTGTTGAAAATGCTATCTTTCTTCCATTGGATGGTTTTACCTTCTTTTTCAAAGATCAAGTGACCATAGGTGTGTGGGTTGATATCTGGGTCTTCAATACTCTTCCACTTTTTTATCTCCCTGTTGCTGTACAAATACCATAAGGTTTATGACAATCACTCTGTAATACTGCCTGAAGTCTGGGATGTTGAGTCCCCCAGAAGTTCTTTTATTCATGAGGATAGTTTTCACTCTCCTGTTTTTTGTTTTTGTTTTTGTTTTTTTTTATTCCAGATGAATTTGCATTGCTCTTTCTCTCTATATAAAGAATGGAGTAGGACTTTTGATGGGGATTGCATTGAATATGTAGATTGCTTTTGGCAAAATGGCCATCTTTACTCTAGTAATCCTTCCAATCCATAGCATGGAAGCTTTTCCATCTTCTGATATTTTCCTCAATTTCTTTATTCAGCGATTTTATGTTCTTATCATACAGATCTTTCACTTGTTTTGTTAAAGTCACATCAAGATATTTTATATTATTTGGGACTATTGTGAACAGAGTCATTTCCCTAATTTCTTTCTCAGCTTGTTTATCCTTTGAGTAGAGGAAGGCTAGTGATTTCTTTGAATCAATTTTATACCCTGACACTTTGGTGAAGTTCTTTAACTGTTCTTTTCATTGTAATCATCAGTGATTGCTTGGGCAAGTGTAAGGGTCTTCTTGTTTCTCTGTTGAATTCTTATGTGGAAATCATCCTCAGTGCCAGCAGAAAGCAGGTCATCACCCACACTTGCATCATCAAACGGGTCGAAAGAGTGGAGGTTCTGGATAGCAGACATAAAATTTGATTCCTTTTCCTTTGTGGAAATGGCCTGCTGAAAGCAGCTGTGGTATAAGGCAGGCTTGGGTGGGGGTTAGGCCATGGGGCATACTGTTGGGACGCTGGGGGTTTGAGGGTCAGGCAGCTGAGTCCTCTGCAGCAGCACAGTGACTAGGATCCATAATTATTATTTTTAAAGTCTGGGTACTGATAAATTTGAGGTTTTGTAGACTCCAAACATAGGTAGATATTGTTTTCTGATTCTTGTCTAATTCTCATAAAGGTATCAAAATAGTAATTTAAGAGTGGAAGACAAAAAACTTTACATCTGCTTGGTCATAGAGTCCCTGGAAAACATCTTTTGGTATTTCTTTTTCTTTTTGAAATAACTCTGTGCCTTTCTTTCTTTCTTTCTTTCTTTCTTTCTTTCTTTCTTTCTTTTCTTTCTTCCTTCCTTTCTTTCTTGATGCTTTCCCATAGATATTGTTTTTTTGGATTTTTTAAAAAAATAATTTTATTCAAATTTTAATTTATATTTCAAATGTTATTCTCTTTCCTGGTTTACCATCCATATCCCACCTGCTACCCATCTCATCTCCCATCCCCCTTCTTCTATGAGGCTATTCCCACTTTCAAAAACCCCAAACTCTTTTGGCCTCCCAATCAAGAAATTCCCCTGCATTGGGGGATACAGCCTTGGCAGGACCAAGGGACTCTCCTCCCGTTGGTGCCCAACAAGTCATACAGACTTACAAATAGATAGGACCAGAAATGAAATTACTTGCATCACAAAATAGTCAAAACCCTAAATGCACAAAACAAAGAAAGATATTTAAAGCAGTAAGGGAAAATTGTAAAGTAACCTACAAAGGCAGACCTATAAGAATTACACCAGGCTTCTCACCAGAGACTATGAAAGCCAGAAGATCCTAGGCAGATGTCATCCAGAGGCTAAGATAAGACAAATGCTAGCCCAGGCTACTATGTCTGGCAAAGGTCTCAATTAACATAGGTAGAGAAAACCAGATATTCCAAGAGAAAAGCAAATTGACACCATAACTTTCTACAAATACAGCCCTACTAAAGGTAATTGATGGAAAACTCTAACACAGGGAGGAAAACTACACTCTAGAAGATGCAATAAACTAATCTTCTTGCTGCAAAACCAAGAGAGTCACACAAACATATTTCCACCTCTAACAAGAAAAATAACAGGAAGGAACAATGATTATTCCTTAGTATTTCCTAAGATCAATGGACCCAATTCCCAAGTAAAAATATATAGACTAACAGACAGGATATGTAAAAAAGAACCAGAATTTTGCTGCATGCAGGAAACTACCTGAGAGTAAAAGAATGGAAAACAACTTTCCACACAAATGGTCCAAAGAAACAAGCTAATATCAAATAAAATTGAGGTTCAACTAAAAGGAAATGAATGACATTTCATATTCACCATAAAAATCCACCAAGTTGAACTCTCAATCTTGAATATGTGCCAAATTCAAGGTCACCTACATTCATAAATGAAACCTTAATAAAGCTCTTAGCACCCATTGTAACTCACATCATAATAGAGGGAGACTTCAACATCCTACTCTCATCAATTATCAGATCATGGAAACAGAGGCTAAACAGAAACATATAGAAACTAAGAAGTGATGAACCAAATGAATTTAACAAATATCTATAGAACACTTCATTCTAAAATAAAATAATATACCATTTTTTCAGTCTATCATGGCGTCTTCTCCAAAATAGTCCAAAAAATTGAACACAAAACAGGACTCAAAAGATACGGGAAGATATAAATAATCACATGTACACTGTAAGATCACCATGGACTAAGGCTGGTTTTCAAAAACAACAAAAATGACAGAAAGCCCATATATACATGGAAGCTGAACAAAACTCCACTCAATCATAATTTGGTCAGGGAAGAAATAGTGAAAGAAATTAAAGACATTTTGGAAATTAATGAACAGGAAGAAACAACATACACAAACTCATGGGACACGCTGAAAGCAGTGCTAAGAGAAAAACTCATAGGTCTGAGTGCCTTGAAATAGGAACATGAGAGAGCAAACATTAGTAGCTTGACAGCACACCTAAAAGCTCTAGCACAAATAGAAACAGATACACCCAAGAGGAGTAGAAAGAGGAATTAATCAAATTCATGGCAGACATCAACCAAGTAGAAACAAAAAGTACTATACAAAGAATCAACATAAGCAGTTGTTGGTTCTTTGAGAAAATCAACAAGATAGATAAACCCTTAGTCAGCCTAACCAGAGGGCACAGAGAGTGTATCCAAATTAACAAAATCAGAAATGAAGAGGGAGACATAACAACACAATCTGAGGAAATTCAGAAAACCATCAGATTATACTACAAAAGCCTATATTCACCAAACTGGAAAATATGAATGCAATGGTTAATATTGTAGACAGATTCCAGGTCCCAAAGTTAAATCAGGTTTAGATAAACCATCTAAGTTGTCTCATAATTCCTAAAGAAATATAAGCACTTATTAAAATCTTCCAAACCAAAAGAAGCACAGGAGCAGATGTGTTTAGGGCATGATTCCAATAGACTTTCTGGAAGCCCTCATACCAATACTGCTCAAACTATTACACAAAATAGAAACAGAAGAATCACCACCCAATTCCTTTTTTCAAGCCACAATTATGCTTATACTTAAACCAAAGAAAGACCCAAAAAAGAAAGAGAACTTCAGACAAATTTGCCTTGCAAGTATCCATGCAAAAATCCTCAGTAAAATTCTTGTAAACTGAATCCAAGAAAACAGCCCAATCCTATTGATTACTCCCTAAATGTAGGCTTGCCCTTCTCTAGTCATTTTATTCTAAGTTACAATACAGTGAATTAGAACATAGGAAAATGTAGATTTTTCACATATGACCATTCTATCTTAAATACAGTGCATAGGTCTAGGTATTTTTTACAAATTTTCACATGACATCAGTAAATAAGGAAATTTACTGTATTTCCATGGTTGTTCTGTCATTCTAGAGTTATGCTTTTTAAACACTATTATTGTGTTTGCCGTTTTGAACTGTATTAACATTCATTGTCTTTATTTCATTGCATTCATTTTTTCTCTTGCTTCTCTTCATATGCTTTTATTATATTTGTTCTTTCAAATTTAATTTCTTTGATATTCAATCAAGTAGTAAGTAGGTCCCTTTTATCACCTTTCCTCTTACTAGTCCACCATTCAGGTAACCATCTACAGGCTGATTCTGAAAATTTCTATCTCTGCGTATTACTTAGACATGAGGTTTTTCCTCTGTAACATCAAACTTTCTTTCTTCAGGAATTTAGATTTCTTATAATTTTTATATCTTTGAATGATATATTTTCCACAGTTATAATATGTTTTCTTTTTCAAGCGTATTCTATTTGCAACAGCATAATCAAAGTTAATGATGACATGTAATCTTTTGTTTGAATCAATTTAAGTGTAAGTCTCAGGTTCATAGATCATGGCTCTTCGCCATAAGAAAAGATGATACTTTTATTCTTAAATAAGCTTTCTCCAGGGAGCCTTATCAGCTTACTCTGTATACCTTACACTTAGCAAGAGTCAGACAAACAGGGAGATGTCTTAATCCCCCTCCTTTTCAGGCTTTCTTTGTTAGTGTATATTTACAAGTGTGATTGTGTCCAAAGACAAGAGTAAAGTCCATAAACCCTAGAGTTATGAGATAGCAACCAAGGTAAGAAAGACAGTCCTTTGCTTACGGAAGGAGTTTCTAGAAAATGAGATACTTTTGTCTAGAAAATAAGACCATGTGCCCATGGGCTAAAGATGATGGTAAAGATAAAAGTTTTGAATTGCAACCTCAGTGACCTCTTTTTCATCCCAAGCTTAGATTTGCATCTATCACATGGCGTCTGATATTCCAAAGTCCTTTGGGAGCTAACTTTCAGAAAAAGTTATGTTTCTGTTGTAATATTTGGTTGTGCCTATGACTGGAACTTCTGAGTCAGGACTGTTCTGTCTGAATCTCATTTTGCTGTTGATATTGCAACCATCTTCTATGATCTATAGAATATTCTGCTTCTCTTATTAATTAAGGATTTTCCAAGTACTGTTGTTCATAGGTGTCTATTGATAAGTTTTAGTTGTATGGTTTATGTTCAGGACCAGAGTAAGAAACATAAAAATAGCAGGGATCTATAATATAATTTAGTCATGATTTCCTCAGAACTGTATCTGGAGCTTTGGCAGAATAGAGGACAGTACATGTAAGGGCATTAAAACTGTCCGCTCTGTACAATAGTTTTCTAGGTAATGGTAGCTACACCTACCAAATATACCCATTTTCTGTTGTTTTCCTTTCCTGTCTCCCCATTGTCTCCAAATATCCATCCATTACAAATGATCCTTCCTTTCATGTCATTCCTTAGAGTACTCCTAACACATATTCTGGTTTCTCAGCTTGTGCCTTTCCCAAATGCCCTTGCTATTCTTTCCTACATACGAAGTTCACATTAAAATGCTTCTGTAAACAGAGGAACTGATCATCCTCAAAGGCTTATAACCTCACATTGTTTCTAGGGAAAATAATTGAAGACTTGGATTTAATATCTGGGGTCCTGATTTTTCAGATCAAACCCCTGGACACCTGGTTCAAAAATTTCAGTAACTCACAGTGCTATTATATCAGGTTCTGTAGGATGTACCAACTTGCTGTGTCAGAATTTTCTTTTCAAATCAACTGAGAGTTCATCTATAGTAGAAAATGAAGTGTTCTCATTCAGTAGTCATTAGCACCAATCTCTTTAGTCAACCTTGCCTATAGTTCTTCTAGAGCCTAACCCTTCAGGGCCCAGATACAAAGGAAATATAATTGGGCTTTTGTAAAACCTCATCAGGGAAGTCAGAAGATATTTTAAGTGAAACAATATATACTTAATATTTACTAATAAATGATGAATATGTCAAACTCTCTAATCTCTTAGTCCTGTACTTTTTGTATTGATATTTATACCGTTGATAGTATCTTAGTACTAATTTTTTTTTATGTCAGATAAAGCACTAAATGTGCATTATCCACACTTACAGTCTTAAAACTTGTGTTTAAATTGCGTGATTTCTAAATATTTCCTGTTGGTAGGGATACACATTTAAGGGGAGTAGATAAACTCTTTGTATATACATGGCGATACATTCAAGAAATTAAAATTCGGAGCTGACCTGGTCCCACAGCTCACTCTACTCCGATTCCACGGTAGAGAGTTGGACTCTCAGAAGTCCACAGGGGAGATGTCTACTTCTGCTCACATTCCTGGCCCAAGAATAATCAGCCTGAAACTTTCTGGATACAGTAACCTAGGAACACCCAGGCAAAGGTTGTCTCCAGTTTCTGTCTGTGCCTGGATCTGAAAGCCGGACTCCAAGAGCACTGACAAGATTGAGAGCAGAGATATCACCACCACTTCTGTTCTGAGGGACCAGCTTGGATGTCTCAGAACACAGGAATTAAAAATCAGTCTGGAAAAGAGTCCCTCCACATTCTGCTTTCTCTCAGAGCTGACCAGATTACACATCTCTGTACACAGATCCTATGGGAAGAGAGCTGGACTCTCCAAAGTGAGGGCAATCCAGAGAGCACAGGTGACACCACCACTTTTGTCCCCTTTTCTGGACCTAAAGGAATCAGCCTGGAGGCATTTGGACAGAGGCTCCAAACAACAGTCTTAGACAGAATAATTTTGGTTTCTGCCTGAGCACAGATATGACATTGACAAAATTCTCTATACCCATATATCACTGGAGAAAGTCAGTCTCCAGGAATGCTACAACAGTGGCTTACATGAGTGTCAAGGTATTTTAAGAGACAGCAACACCAGAGACTACCAGATGGCTAGAGTCCTGTTAGTAACCTAAAGAACAGAAATGAACACTACTTGGGAAAATCAGAACAAAGTTCTCCCACAAGAGCAAATATTGGATAACCCAACACACCAGAAAAGCAAGATTTGTATTTAAAATCGTATCTCATGATGAAGATAGAAGACTTTAAGTAGGCCATAAATAACTCTCATAATGAAATACAGGACAAAACAGGTAAAAATAGAAGCCCTTAAAGAGGAAACACAAAAATCCTTTAAGGAATGATAGGAAAATAACCAAACAGGTGAAGGAATTGAACAAAACCATACAGGATTTATAAGTAGAAAGAGAAACAAGAAAGAAAACGCCAAGGAGACAATCCTGGATATAGAAATCCTAGGAATGAGATCAGGAGACATAGATGGAACCACCAGCAACAGAATTCAAGATAGAAGACAGATTCTCAGGGGAAAAATATACCTTAGAAAACATTTACACAACCATCAACGATAATGTATATTGCAAAATGTACTAACCCAAAACATCCTGGAAATGCAGGACACAATAAGATGGGCCACGAAGTGTCTTTAACAAAATTATAGGAAAAAAAAAACTTCCATAGCCTAAAGAAAGATGCCCATAAACATACAATAAGCCAACAAAACTCCAAATAGTTTGGAGCAGAAAAGACATTCCTCTCTTCACATAATAATCAAAACAGTGAATGCAGAAAACAGAAACATATTAAAAGCAGGAGGCAATAAGGTCAAGTAACATATGAATGCAGACCTATAATAATTACATGAGACATCTCAGTAGAGATTATGAAAGCCAGAAGTTCCTGGGAAGATGTCATGCAGACCCCAAGAGAAGACAAAAGCCAGCCCAGGCTACTTTTTCCAGAAAAATTCTCAATTAACATAGATTGAGAAACCAAAATATTCCAAGAAAAAACCAAATTTATTCAATATCTATCCACAAATTCCACTGTACAAAGGATAATACATGGAAAACTCTGACACAAGGTGGGAAACTACATCCTAGGAAAATCCAGAGAATAATCTTCTTGCAACATACCCAAAAGAAGAGAGCCACACAAACAATTCCACTTCAAACAACACACAAAACAGGAGACAACAATCTTTATTTTATGATATTTCTGAACATAAATGGACTCAATTTCCCAATAAGTAGACATAGAGTATCCATCTGCATATTAAAGATACACAACATTTTGATGCATACAGAAAACACCTCAGTGACAAAGACAGATAGTACCTCAGAGTAAAAGGCAGGAAAACAATTTTCCTTGTAATTAGTCTCAAGAAACAAGCTGGAGTAGCCATTCTAATATTCAATAAAATATATTTTCAATCAAAATTATCATAAAAGATAAAGAAGGACACTTCATATTCACCAAAGGAAAAATCCACTAAGATAAACTCTAAGTCCTGAATATCTATGCTCCAGACGAAAGGGCATCCATATTCATAAAAGAAAACTTAGTAAAGCTCAAAGCAAACATTGCACACATTGTGAGGACCAAAAATAGTTTGAGACTTCAACACACCACTCCCAGCAATGGACAGATCATGGAACCAGAAACTAAACAGAGATATAGAAAAACTAACAGAAATTATGAAACAAATGGATTCAAAAGATATCTATAACACTTTTCATCCTGACAAAAAAGGATATCCTTTTTTTCTTAGCACCTCATAGTACCTTCTCCAAAATTGACCATATAATTTGTGATAAAACAGGACTCAACTGATACAAGATGATTGAAGAAATGCCATGCATCCTTTCAAATCACTATGGATTAAGAATTTTTTAAACAACAACAAAAACAGCAGAAAGCCCATGTTCACATGGAAGCTGAGCAATGTTATACTCAATGATAACTTTGGGAAGACATTATTAAATTTTTAGAATTTAATGAAAATGAGTGTACAACGTAGCCAAACTTATGGGACACAATTAAAGAAGTAAAAAGAGGAAAACTCATAACTCTACATGCCTCCAAAAAACAGAGAAAGCTTACACTAATGGCTTGACAGAGCACATAAAATCTCTAGAACAAAACGAAGCCAATCCACCCAAAAAGAATCGAAGGCAGGAAATAATCATAATCAGTTTTAAACCCACCAAGTTGAAGCAAAGAGGACTATACAAAGAATCAACAAAACCAGGAGCTGGTTCTTTGAGAAAATGAACAAGAGAGATAAACTCTCAGCCAGACTAACCGGAGCTCACAGAGAGAGTATCCAAATTATCAAAATCAGAAATGAAAGGGAGACTTAAGAACAGAAACTGAAGAAATTTATAAATCATCAGATCCTCCTGCAAAAGCCTATATTCAACAAACTGGGAAATCTGGATGAAATAGACAATATTCTATACAGATACCAAAGTTAAATCAGGATCAGATAAACCATCTAAGCAGTTCCATAACTAAGAAAGTAATAGAAGCAGTTATTATGAATATCCCAACCAAAAAAACCCAGGACCAGATATGCCTAGTGCTGAATACTCTGAGACCTTCATAGAATACCTCATCCCAATACTGTTCTAACTATTCCATAAAATAGAACCCGATGGAACATTATATAATTTTTTCTATGAAGGCACAATTAGGCTTATACCTAAAACACACAAAGACACAAGAACTTCAGGCCAATTTCCTTTATGAATACTGATGGAAAAGTACTCAATTAATTTCATAGGCAAATGAAATGAACTAGAAAATATCATCCTGAGTGAGGTTACTCAATCACAGAAAAACTTGGTATGCACACTTGGAATGCACTCATTGATAAGTGAATATTATCCAAAATGCTCAAATTACACAAGATGCAATCTAAAGACCACAGGAAGCCCAAGACAAAAAATTACCAAAATGCAGATGCTCCCATTCCTTCTAAAAATGGAGAAAATATTCATAGGAGGGGATATGGAAGCAAAGTTTAGAGCAGCGACTCAAGGAATGGCCATTCAGAGCCTCATACGCATGTGATCTCTGTACATACGGTCACCAAAACTAGATAAGATTGATGAAGCTAAAAATGGCATTAGGATAGGGACTGGAAGTAGATCTCTCCTGAGAGACACATCAAGAACATGTCCAATACAGAGGTCAATGCTAGCAGCAAACCACTGAATTGTGAATAGGACCCCCTCAGCTGGAATTAGAAGTATTCAAAGAGTTGAAGGAGCTTGAAACCCCATAAAAAGAACAATGCCAACCAACCAGAACTTCCAGGGACTAAACCACTACTGAAAGACTATACATGGTCTGAACCAGGGCTCCAACTGGATATGTAGCAGAGAATAGACTTGTTGGGGCACCAGTGGAAGGGAAAGCCCTTGGTCTTGCCAAGGTAGGACACCGAGTGCAGGGGAATATTGGGGAGGTCAATAAGGGGGATGTATATGGGAATACCCATATTGGAGAGTTGAAGGAAGGGAATGGGAGCTTATGGACAGGAAACCAGGAGGGGGAATAACATTTGAAGTGTAAGTAAATATATATATATATATATATATATATATATATATATATATATATATATAATAAAAATTAAAACAATTCTCACAAACAGAATCCAACAACACATCAAAATGATCATCTATCATGATCAAGTAGGCTTCACCCCAGTGATGCAGAGATGTTTAAATATACAGAAATCCATCAAAATAATACAGTATATACACAAATTCAAATGAAAAAACCACATGGCCACCTCATTTGATTCTGAGAAAGCATTTGACAAAATTCAACACCCATTCATGTTAAAATTGTTGGTAATATATGGTATACAGGCTTATACTTAAACATAGTAAAAGCAATATATAGCAAACTTGTAGGCAACATCAAACTAAATGGAGAGAAACTTCAAGTAATCCCACTAACATCAGGGACTAGACAAGGCTGCATACCCTCTCCCTACCTATTCAACATAGTACTAGAAGTCCTAGCCTGAGCAATCAGAGAACAAAGTCAGGTCAACAGAATACAAATCTGAAAGGATGGAGTCAAAAAATCACTATTTGCAAATGATATGATAGTAAGTGTCCACAATAGTTCACTTAGAGACATCTTAAGCTTAATATACAATTTCAGCAAATTGACTGGATATAATAATTGCTCAAAAAATGTGTAGCCTTCCTTTACTCAAAAGATTAACAAGCTGCAAAAGAAATTAGGGAAATGACACCCTTCACAATATTCATAAATATTATGAAATTCCTTGGTGTGACCCTAACCAATCTAGTGAAAGATATGTATGGTAAAACTTTAAGTCTCTGAAGAAAGCGATTGAAGATCTCAGAAAATGGAAAGACCTCCCATGTTCATGGATTGGCAGGAATAATATTTTGTAAATGGACATTTGGTAAAAAAAAATTCTGCAGCTTCAATGCAATGTCCAAAAAAAAATCCCAATCAAGTTTTCATAGTGTAAGAAAGAGCAATTTTCAAATTCATTTGGAATAACAAAATAACAACAACCAAAAAAACCCCCAGAATATCTATAATTATCATCAACAATAAAACAACTTCTTGTGAAGTCACAATCCTTGATCTCAATCTCCATTGCAGAATAATAGTGATAAACAGTTTACAGAGACAGGCAGGTAGATCAGTGGAATAGATTTGAAGACCCAGAAATGAACCCACAAAGTTACAGTCAGTTGATCTTCAACACAGACCTAAATCCATCTAGTGGATAAAAGATAGCATTTTCTATGCATGGTGCTGGTTCAACTGTCTGTCAACATGGAAAAACTGCAAATTGGTCCATCCTTATCTCCTTGTTCACATCTTAAATATAAGTGAATCGAGGATTTCCACATAAAACCAGATACACTCAAATAAATACAATAAATTGGGGAAGGGCCTTGACCACATGTGGCCTGGTGAAAATTTCTTGAAGAGAACAATAGTGGTTTAAGTTCTAAGATCAGAATTGAGAAATGGTACTTCCTAAAATTGCAAAGGACAAAATCTCCAGGACAAAACGGCAACCAACAAATTGGGAAAACATCTTCACCAATCCTACACATGATAGTGGGCTAAGATACAATATAGAAAAAAAAATCAAGAAGGTAAACACCAGAGAATCAAATAACACTAGAAAAAATGGGATACAAAGCTAAACAAAGAATTCTCAGCAGAGGAATATTGAATGACTGAGAAGTATCTAAATAAATGTTCAACATCATGGAAATGCAAATCAAAAACAGTGAGATTCCACTTCACACCAGACAGAATGGTTAGATCAAAATCTCAATTGACAACAGATGCTGGCAAGGATGTGTAAAAAAAAAAAAAAAAGCAACACAGCTATTGGCACTTGATTTTTGACAAAGGAGCCAAACCCATCAAATGGAAAAAAGATAGCATTTTCAGCAAATGGTACTGGTTCAACTGGAGGTCAACATGTAGAAGAATGCAGATCGATCCAGGCTTATCACCCGGTACAAAGCTTAAGTCCAAGTGGATAAAGGACCTCCACATCAAACCAGATACGCTCAAGCTAATAGAAGAAAAACTAGGGAAGCATCTGGAACACATGGGCACTGGAAAAAATTTCCTGAACAAAACACCAATGGCTTACGCTCTAAGATCAAGAATCGACAAATGGGATCTCATAAAACTGCAAAGCTTCTGTAAGGCAAAGGACACTGTGGTTAGGACAAAATGACAACCAACAGATTGGGAAAAGATCTTTACCAATCCTACAACAGATAGAGGCCTTATATCCAAAATATACAAAGAACTCAAGAAGTTAGACCACAGGAAGACAAATAACCCTATTAAAAATGGGGTTCAGAGCTAAACAAAGAATTCACAGCTGAGGAATGCCAAATGACTGAGAAACACCTAAAGAAATGTTAAACATTTTTAGTCATAAGGGAAATGCAAATCAAAACAACCCTGAGATGTCACCTTACACCAGTGATAATGGCTAAGATCAAAAACTCAGGTGACAGCAAATGCTGGCCAGGATGCTGAGAAAGAGGAACACTCCTCCATTGTTGGTGGGATTGCAGACTGATACAACCATTCTGGAAATCAGTCTGGAGGTTCCTCAGAAAATTGGACATTGAACTGCCTGAGGATCCGGCTATACCTCTCTTGGGCATATACCCAAAAGATGCCCCAACATATAAAAAAGACACGTGCTCCACTATGTTCATAGCAGCCTTATTTATAATAGCCAGAAGCTGGAAAGAACCCAGAGGCCCTTCAACAGAGGAATGGATACAGAAAATGTGGTACATCTACACAATGGAATATTACTCAGCTATCAAAAACAATGCGTTTATGAAATTCGTAGGCAAATGGTTGGAACTGGAAAATTTGATCCTGAGTGAGGTAACCCAATCACAGAAAAACACACATGGTATGCACTCATTGATAGTGGCTATTAGCCCAAATGCTTGAATTACCCTAGATGCCTAGAACAAATGAAACTCAAGATGGATGATCAAAATGTGAATGCTTCACTCCTTCTTTAAAAGGGGAACAAGAATACCATTGGCAGGGAATAGAGAGGCAAAGATTAAAACAGACACAGAAGGAACACCCATTCAGAGCCTACCCCACATGTGGCCCATACATATACAGCCACCCAATTAGACAAGATGGATGAAGCAAGGAAGTGCAGACCGACAGGAGCCAGATGTAGATCGCTCCTGAGAGACACAGCCAGAATACAGCAAATTCAGAGGCAAATGCCAGCAGCAAACCACTGTACTGAGAACAGGACCCCCGTTGAAGGAATCAGAGAAAGAACTTGAAGAGCTTGAAGGAGCTCGAGACCCCTTATGAACAACAATGCTAACCAACCAGAGCTTCCAGGGACTAAGCCACTACCTAAAGACTATACATGGACTGACCTTGGACTCTGACCTCATAGGTAGCAATGAATATCCTAGTAAGTTCACCAGTGTAAGGGTAAGCCCTTGGTCCTGCTGAGACTGAACCCCCAGTGAATGTGATTGTTGGGGGAGGGCGGCAATGGGAGAGTATGGGGAGGGGAACACACATAAAGAAGGGGAGGGGGAGGGTTTAGGGGATGTTTGTCCGGAAACTGGGAAAGGGAATAACACTCGAAATGTAAATAAGAAATACTCAAGTTAATTAAAAAAAAAGAAAGAAAAAAAAGCAGCACTCCTCTATTGTTAGGATTCTAGAAAATAAGACACATTAGCATGGTGTCCATTTGCTAAAGATGATGCTAAAGTAAAAAGGTTTGAATTGCAAACTCAGTGAAAACTTTCATTGCCGAAGGTGTGATTTGTATCTATCACATGAGATCAGTTGTTCCAAAGTCAGTTGGGGGGTGATTTTCAAAAATATTCGGTGTAATATTTGTGCTGATGGCTTGAACTATTAAGTCAGGACTGTCCTGTCAGAATCTCATTTTGTTGTTGATATTACAACCATCTTTAATGATCTATAGAATATCCTGTTTCTGCTATTAATTCCGTACTGGTGTTCAGTATTAATTCTCAGTACTGGTGTTCATGTGTACCAGTTGATAAGTTTTGGCTGTATGCTTTAAGTGATCTCGAAAATACTTTAGTCGTGATTTGCTCAGAAAAGAAGCTGGAGCTTCGGCAAAACCAAGGACACTATATCTAAGGGAATTAAAGATGTCTCCTTTGTACTATAGTTTTCTGGTCAATGCTAGATACACCTACCAAATATACCCCTGTTTTCTGATATTTTCCTATCCTGTTTTCCCATCATCTCCAGATCTCCTTCCATACCCAAAGAATCTTTCCTTCCCTTTTTCCCCCCATCTTTATTAAATTGAGTATTTCTTATTTACATTTTGATTGTTATTCCCCTTCCTGGTCTCCGGCCAACATCCCCCTAACACCTACCCCTCCACTTCTGTATGGGTCTTCTCTTCCCCACCCTCCCCCAATTACCACACTCCATTCCTACAATCACGTTCACTGGAGGTTCAGTCTTAGCAGGACCAAGGGCTTCCCCTTCCACTGGTGCTCTTAATAGGCTATTCATTGCTACCTATGAGGCTGGAGCCCAGGGTCAGCCCATGTGTAGTCTTTGGGTATTGGATTAGTCCCTGGAAGCTCTGGTTGCTTGGCATTGTTGTTCATATGGGGTCTCGAGCCCCTTCAAGCTCTTTCAGTCCTTTCAAAGATTCCTTCAATGGGGGTCCCGTTCTCAGTTCAGTGGTTTGCTGCTTGCATTTGCCTATGTGTTTGCTGCATTCTGGCTGTGTCTATCAGGAGAGTTCTACATCCAGTTCCTGTCGGCCTACACTTCTTTGCTTCATCCATCTTATCTAATTGGTGGCTGTATATGTATGGGCCACATGTGGGGCAGGCTCTGAATGGGTGTTCTTTCTGCCTCTATTTTAAACTTTGCCTCCCTGTTCCCCCAAGTGTATTCTTGCTCCACTTTTAAAGAAGGAGTGAAGCATTCACATTTTGGTCATCCTTCTCGAGTTTCATGTGTTTTGTATATCTAGGGTAATTCAAGCATTTGGGCTAATAGCCATTTATGAATGAGTGTATACCATGTGTTTTTCTGTGATTGGGTTACCTCACTCAGGATCAAATTTTCCAATTCCATCCATTTACCTATGAATTTCATAAAGTCATTCTTTCTGGTAGCTGAGGAATATTCCATTGTATAGATGTACCACATTTTCCATATTCATTCCTCTGTTGAAGGGCATCTGGGTTCTTTCCAGCCTCTGGCTATTATAAACAAAGCTGCTATGAACATAGTGGAGCATGTGTCTTTGTTATATGTTGGGACATCTTTTGGGTATATGCCCAAGAGAGGTATAGTTGGGTCCTCAGGTAGTTCAATGTCCAATTTTCTGAGGAACCTCCAGTCTGATTTCCAGAATGGTTGTACCAGTCTGCAATCCCACCAATAATGGAGGAGTGTTCCTCTTTCTCAGCATCCTTGCCAGCATTTGCTGTCACCTGAGTTTTTGATCTTAGCCATTCTCACTGGTGTGAAGTGACATCTCAGGGTTGTTTTGATTTGCATTTCCCTTATGACTAAAGATGTTGAACATTTCATTAGGTGTATGTCAGTCATTAGGCATTCCTCAGCTGTGAATTCTTTGTTTAGCTCTGAACCCTATTTTTAATAGTGTTATTTGTCCCTCTGCAGGCTAAATTCTTGAGTTCTTTGTATATTTTGGATATAAGCCCTCTATCAGTTGTAGTATTGGGAAAGATCTTTCCCAATCTGTTGGTTGTCATTTTTTCCTAACAACAGAGTCCTTTGCCTTACAGTAGCTTTGCAGTTTTATGAGATCTCATTTGTCGATTCTTGATCTTAGATCATAAGCCATTGGTGTTTTGTTCAGGAAATTTTCTCCATTGCCCATGTGTTCAAGATGCTTCTCCACTTTTTCTTCTATTAGTTTGAGTGCATCAGGTTTGATGTGGAGGTCCTTGATCCACTTGGACTTAGTCTTTGTACAGGGTGATAAGCACGGGTCGATCTGCATTCTTCTACATACTGACCTCCAGTTGCACCAGCACCATTTGCTGAACATGTTATCTTTTCTTCCATTGGATGATTTTGGGCAATTTGTCAAAAATCAAGTGACCATATGTGTGTGGGTTCATTTCTGGGTCTTCAATTCTATTCCACTGGACTGTTTGTCTCTCTCTGTACCAATACCGTACAGTTTTTATCACTACTGCTCTGTAATACTGCTTGGGTTCAGGGATAGTGATTACCCCAGATGTTCTTTTATTGTTGAGGATAGTTTCAGATATCCTGAGTTTTTTGTTATTACACATGAATTTGCAAATTTTTCTGTCTAACTCTCTGAAGAATTGGATTGGTATTTTCGTTGGGAATGTATTGAATCTTTAGATCTCTGTTGGTAAAATGGCCAATTTTACTATATTAATCCTGCCAATCCTTGAGCATGGGATATCTTTCCATCTTCTGAGGTCTTCTTCAATTTCTTTTGTCAGAGTCTTGAAGTTCTTATCATACAGATCTTTCACTTGCTTGGTTAAAGACACATCGATGTGTTTTATATTATTTGGGCCTATTATGAAGGGTGTCGTTTCCATAATTTTTTTCTTGGCTTGTTTCCCTTTTGTGAAGGTAAAGGATACTGATCTATTTGAGTTAATTTTATTCTCAGCCACTTTGCTGAAAGGTATTTATCAGGTTTAATAGTTGTCTGGTGGAACTTTTGGGGTCAGTTAAATAAACTATCATATCATCTGCAAATAGAGGTATTTTTGACTTCTTCTTTTCCTCTTTGTATCCCCTTTATCTCCTTTTGTTGTCTGATTGCTCTGGGTAGAACAACAAGAACTATATTGAATAAGTAGGGAGACAGTGGGCAGCCTTGTCTACCCCTGATTTTAGTGGGATTGTTTCAAGTTTCTCTACATTTAGTTTAATGATAGCTGGTTTGCTCTATATGGCTTTTACTACGTTTAGGTATGGGCCTTGAATTCCTATTCTTTCCAGGACTTTTATCATGAAGGGGTGTTGAATTTTGTCAAATGCTTTCTCAGCATCTAATGAAATGATCATGTCGTTTTGTTCTTTTAGTTTGTTTATATAATGGATTACATTGATGGATTTCCGTATATTAAACCATCCCTGGATGCCTGGGATGAAGCCTACTTGATCATGTTGGATGATTGTTTGGATGTGCTCTTGGAATCGGTTTGCCAGAATTTTATTGAGTATTTTTGCATCGATATTCATAAGGGAAATTGGTCTGAAGTTCTCTTTCTTTGTTGGGTCTTTGTGTGGTTTAGGTATAAGAGTAATCATGGCTTCATAGAAGGAATTCGGTACACTCCATCAGTTTCAATTTTGTGGAATAGTTTGGATAGTATTGGTATGAGGTCTTCTGTGAAGGTATGATAGAATTCTGCACTGAACCCATCTGGACCTGTGCTCTTTTTGGTTGGGAGACCAAAAATTACTGCTTCTTTTTCTTTATGAGTTATGGTGTTGTTTAAGTGGTTTGTCTGTTCCCGATTTAACTTTGATACCTCATATCTGTCTAGGAAATTATCCATTTCCTGCAGATTTTCAAGTTTTGTTGGATATAGGCTTTTGTAGTAGGATCCTACGACTTTTTTGAATTTCCTCTGATTCTGTAGTTATGTCTCCCTTTTAATTTCTTATTTTGTTTATTTTTACACACTCTCTGTGTCCTCTCATTAGTTTGGCTAAGGGTTTATCTATCTTGTTGATTTTCTCAAAGAACCAACTTTTGGTTCTGTTGATTCTTTCTATGGTTATTTTTCTTTCTAGTTGGTTGATTTCAGCTGAGTTTGATTATTTCCTGCCTTCTACTCCTCCTGGGTGTATTTGCTTCTTTTTGTTTTAGAGCTTTGAGGTGTGCTTTCAAGTTGCTGATATATGCTCTCTCCTGCTTCTTTCTGCATGCACGTAGAGCTATGAGTTTTCCTCTTAGCACAGCTTTCATTGTGTCCCATAAGTATGGGTATGTTGTACCTTCATTTTCATTAAATTCTTAGAAGTCTTTAAGTTCTTTCTTTATTTCTTCTTTGACAAGGTTATCATTCAGTAGAGCATTACTCAACTTCCTTGTATATGTGGGCATTCTTCCCTTATTGTTATTGAAGACCAGTTTTAGCCCATGGTGGTCTGATAAGACGCATGGGATTATTTCTATTTTTCTGTATTTGTTGAGGCCTGTTTTATGACCAAATATATGTTCAATTTTTGAGAAAGTACCATGAGGTTGTGAGAAGAAGGTATGTCCTTTTGTTTTAGGATAGAATATTCTATAAATATCTGTTAAGTCCATTTGGTTCATGACTTCTCTTACTCTGTCTATGTCTCTGTTTAATTTCTTTTTCCATGATCTTTCCATTGATGGGTGTTGGGTGTTGAAATCTCCTACTGTTATTGTGTGAAGTACAATGTGTGCTTTGAGCTTTAGTAAGGTTCCTTTTATGTATTTCGGTGCCTTGTATTTGCAGCATAGATATTTAGGATTGAGAGTTCACGTTGGTGTATTTTTCCTTTGATGAATATGAAGTGTCCTTCCTTATCATTTCTGTGACTTTTAGTTGAAAATCGATTTTATTCCATATTAAAATGGCTACTCCAGCTGGCTTTTACCGACCATTTGCTCAGAAAGTTGTTTTCCAGCCTTTCACTCTGAGGTAGTGTCTGTCTTTCTCTCTGAGGTGTGTTTCCTGGAGGCAGCTGAATGCTGGGTCCTCATTGCGTGTCCAGTTTTTTAATCTATGTCTTTTTATTGGGTAGTTGAGACCATTGATGTTTGGAGATATTAAGGAATAGTGATTCTTGCTTCCAGTATATTCATATTTGGATGTGAGATTATGTTTGTGTGCTTTTCTTCTCTTTGTTTTGTTGCCAGGACGATTAGTTTCTTGCTTTTTCTATGGGGTAGCTTGCCTCCTTATGTTGGGCTTTACCTTTTATTATCCTGTATAGCGCTGGTTTTGTGGCAAGATATTGTGTAAATTTGGTTTGTCATGGAAAATATTGGTTTCGTCATCTAAGTTAAATGAGAGGTTCCTGGATACAGAAACCTGGGCTGGCATTTGTGTTCTCTTAGGGTCTGTATACATCTGTCCAGGACCTTCTGGCTTTCATAGTCTCTGGTGAGATGTCTGGTGTGATTCTGATAGCTCTGCCTTTATATCTTACTTGACCTATTTCCCTTACTGCTTGTAATATTCTTTCTTTGTTTTGTGCATTTGGTGTTTTGACTATTATGTGAGGGGAGGAGTTTCTTTTCTGGCCCAATCTATTTGGAGTTCTGTAGGCTTCTCGTATGTTTAAGGGCATCTCTTTCTTTAGGTTAGGGAAGTTTTCTTTTATGTTTTTTTTGAAGATATTTACTGGTCCTTTGAGGTGGGAGTTTTCACTCTTTTCCATACCTATTATCCTTAGGTTTGATCTTCTCATTGAGTCCCGGATTTCCTGTATGTTTTGGACCAGTAGTTTTTTTTCCGTTTTACATTATCTTTGACTGTTGTGTCGATGATTTCTATGGAATCTTCTACTCCTGAGTTTCTCTCTTCAATCTCTTGTATTCTGTTGGTGATGCTTGTATCTGCAGCTCCTTGTCTCTTCCTTTGGTTTTCTATGTCCAGTGTTGCTTCCCTTTGTGCTTTCTTTATTGCTTCTATTTCCATTTTTAATTCCTTCACCTGTTTGATTGTGTTTTCCTGGACTTCTTTCAGGGATTTCTGTGATTCCTCTCTGTAGGCTTCTACTTGTTTATTTATGTCTTCCATCATTTTTCTAAGGTAGTTCTTCATGTCTTTCTTGAAGTCCTCCAGCATCATGATCAAATGTGATTTTAAATCTAGATCTTGCTTTTCTGGTGTGTTTGGATATTCAGTGTTTGCTTTGGGGGGAGAATTGTGCTCTGCTGATGCCATGTAGTCTTGGTTTCTGTTGCTTGGGTTTCTGTGCTTGCCTCTCCCCATCAGGTTGTCTCTGGTGTTACCTTCTTCTGCTATTTCTGACACTGGCTAGACTGTCCAATAGGCCTGTGTGTCAGGAGTCCTGTAGACCTGTTTTCCTGTTTTCTTTCAGCCAGTTATGGGAACAGACTGTTCTGCTTTCAGGCAAGTAGTCTTTTCTGTCTTCTGGTCTTCAGCTGTTCCTGTGGGCCTGTGTCCTGAGTCAACCAAGGAGGTCACTTGGAGGAGAAAAATTGGTCTTACCTGTGGTCCCAAGCTCAAGTTGCTTGTGGGGGGCAGCTTTACAGCTCTCCATGAGAGCGGCAACCAGGAGGGCCTGTGTGGCCTTTTCCCTGAACCCCCATGCGCCAGGGTCCCAGATGGAGTTAGGTGTTTTCCTCTAGAGTCAAAAATGTGGGCAGAGTGTTGTCTCTTCTGGCTTCCCAGGTGTGTCTACACCTGTGAATGTTTGGCTCTCCCTCCCACGTGATTTTGTTGCAGAGAACTGTTGATAGGGTCCCTTCAGTTCTGGGCAGTTCAGGAGCACAGGGGGCCTGCCTCTCAAGTGCCCCTATCTTCTGGTTCCTAGAGGACCATACAGTTTCCTCTTGGGCTAGGGATGGGGGCAGGGGTGGGCAGTATTGTTGGTCTCTCCCACTCTGCAGTCTCAGGAGTGCCCCCCTGTCTGGGCGGTGAGCTCTCTCTCCCAAGGGGTATGGGATCAGCAAGGTTGAGGCTCTAGCTAGAAACCAGACGTGTCCTGTCATAGAGTAATTTTGCCTTTCTGTGTTTTGAGACCACCAGGCAGGTCGCTTGGAGCAGAAAAGTTGGTCTTACCTGTGGTCCCGTGGCTCAAGTTGCTTGTGGGTGGCTGCTGTTTAAGAATCGTTCTTTTCATGTCAATCCTTAAAGGATTCCTAGCACTTCTTCTGGTTTCTCAGCCTGGGCACTCTCTCAAATGTGCATGCCATTGTTTGCAACATGTGAAATTCAAGTTAAAATGCTTCTGTAAATACAGCAACCTAATGTCTATCCTCTAAGGTTTATAACCTCACTTTGTTTCTAAGGAAAACATTTGAAGACTTGAATTTAATGCCTAGGGTCCTAATTGTTTAGCATATCTCCTTGACACCTGAATCAAAAATTCTAGTCCCTTGCAGTGCTATTATATCAGGGGGTAGTGGAAGTCCCATCTTGCTCTTTTATTTTTCTGAAATCACCTGAGAATTTATCTATGGTAGAAAATGAAAACATGTTCCCATTTCAGTACTCACGATCATCAATCCCTTTAGTCAACATTGCCTAAAGTTGTTACAAAGCCTAACTCCTCAGGGCACAGATGTTTAGGACAGATAATTGGGCTTTTGGTGATACCTCGTTTGTGAAGTCAGAAGATACTATACATGAAACTAAAATATTTACTAGTACATCATGAATATTTCAAACTCTTAAATGTCTTAATCCTGTACTTTTTGTATTGATATCTATGGCATTGACAGTATTTTTAGCACTAATTTTGAGCTCTGGATCTGCATTATCTATACATACAGTTTCAATGCATGTCTTTACATTGTGTGCCATGCTAAATATTTCCTAAAGTTAGGGATTCTCATTTAAGGGGTGGAGTTAATCTCTTTATATATACATGATGATGTTTGAGGAGATACAATTCTTTTCCTCTTTCTGACTTTGTTTTCTTTTAACCATATTGGCCTTTCTTTTACATATTAATCATTGCTGTAGACAGTTGTGCAGGCCATTGTTTTCCTATTTATCTGTCTCTGAAATAATGGAATAACTCTCAAAAGTGTCAAAATTTTTACATATTACATACCTGTAAATCTAGTTTGATTCATGCTTTTCCATTCTGTTGCCATCTGTGGAGTAAGACTTGACTCCTCTTGTCAAGTGATAGTGATACCTCTGTTCTTGGCTATGAATCATTGGAACTATTACCCTCCTGTTCCTTTGAGAAATCTGGATTTTAAGTTTCAGCTGTCTGTTTTATAAGACATGCCCATTTCATCCTGGAAGCTTTGTGGAAACAAGAACTGCCAGAAAATTGTGAACAGTGGAAATCTTTTCTATTGTTCTGGTGGAGACTTGATCTCTGAGTATTTTCACAATGTTTCAATACAGAATACAAGATTTCTTGGAACAATTGTTGCTTTCTAGAAGATACCTTCATTAGATATTAGATAAGGTTTTGCAGATTTCCTAAAAACTTCACATATCCTTTCATATTTTAGTATTGAAGAAGTTTTCCCTTTTCAGTTTAGACCTCAAAGATAATTGTGGCAAATAATAAGTATGTTATTGGAGTATTTATATTTTGTATGGATTTTTTTCTGCCAAATAAATTATCACACCCACAATTAATCTCATTGAAGTTCTTAGTACTCAGAACAAATACAGCAGTATTCTATGCCAGAATATAACAGAAATGGCCACTAAAACATTTCTGATTGTTAGCATTTTTCTCTTCTGACATTCCATGAGTCAGGCTTTGACTGTTCAAAACTCTTACTCATTTCTTCAATAGACAATATAGAAAGGAATGTTCTTTCTGGATTCATCAATATCAGTCCAAACATTCTTTTATCATTGTTCAGATCTTTCTAGTTGTAACCCCAAGGGCCTTGAGATGTAATAAGACCTTGGGTAATATTGCATCAGGAAGGCAAGAAAAGATATTTCCTAAATAGTTTTTGTACTAGAATATACACCAATGTATTCTGCAAATTCTGAAGCATATAACTGTTTTAATACTATACATTTCATACTGGCTTTAATGATGTTAATATTTTAAAATTAAAATTTAATGTAAGCAACAACAGTATCTGTGGCTTAATTTGAAATAGAAGTCCTAATGCTTCTCAATAAGTTCTGAGTTATAGACATAAACCAATATGTATGATTTGTGAATCATACATACTTGGATTTATTTCTAAATACAGTCTGCAATTGATAGGTAGCTAAGTTCATGTGAGAAGTTGTCCAACTCTATCTGCATGATCAGAACATCATGTAGAAAACTTCTTTTATTGTTTCTTTGTTTTCTTTAGTCACAATTATGATCTACTTGATGAACAAAGATTCTTTGTTTTATTAATCCTTAAACTGGATAAATTTTCAGTTTATATATTACCAAATGAATTATCTTGACTTTTGATGAGGGAATGTTTGTGGGTATATCTCATTAAAATCTCCACTGGGTAGCCACAGGTTTCTGATTTTAAGGCAGGAATTTACAGATAAACATATTAAACAATCATTTTCATTCATTACACTGTAACCTTGTATCAGGAGTGTGCCCTATCTACAAACCTAGTAGCTTTCAGTGACTGCTTTGATTAGTGATGCCCAGCAAATTACAAACTTTAAAATCCAAGGTAATAGCATTTTAAATGATTCCTTTGTAATTTCAAACTGTTTCTTTAGAATCAATATACTATACTCAATGACAAAATAGGAGAAGTTAATCTGAAGAAGTATCAGAACCCATAAGAATGCCATATTTACCCCATCTGCCAACAACACCCAGACATATCCTGCAAACCAAGTTGTGAAAGCTGTTGCAGTAGATGTTGTCAGTATGTTGTTTCCTATAGATTCATAGTGGTAATTCTGATACAAATACTAGGCCAAGACATACAACTTTCTTAGGTTCCCTTTTCTTCAAATGCATGTGCAGAGCAGGCAGTCAAGGCTGGTACACTAGTTAAAATACATAGTACCTTCAGTATATTATCACTGTGTATATTGTCATCAACATCATATTGCTCTCCTCTTCACCAGAATTGTAAATTCTGAAGTTGATCAATGGGCTGATAATTCCATCTTCTAATTTGATCCGTTACACCGAGGCTGTCTCTGTATTATATAATAAAAATTATAGTGTATCCTGAATTTAATCTTGGGTCATTATGTACCTAAACAACAATCACAATAATAACTATGATGAGAATAACAACAAAGTGCTCTCAGTTTCTATATTCAGAACGTGTGTACAAGGAACTTTCTGAAATCAAGTGTTCCAAGAATAATTTTTTTTGATATTGACTGATGTTCCAGATACTCATGTTCTGATTTATGGTTACTATTGCTATGGAGAATGAACTAGATCAAAAGAAACTTGAGGAAAAAAGGCTTAATTTGATACTTTGACAGTATCATCAACCATTGTTAGAAAAGCAGAACAGAAACACAAACAGTAAAGGTACCTGGATACAAGAGGTGATGAATAGGCTATGGAGAAGTGATGGTTTCTAACTGTCATCCAATGAGTTGCTTAGTGTGCTTCTTATAGAATCCATGATCCTGCAGTTGTGGGCACATCCTCAAAGGGATAGTTCTTTTTTCTCTTCATGCTGTTATAAACAAAACATCCTGTAAATTTCATTTAGGCTGATCTTATTAAAGAGATATTTTCCTGTATTGAGGCTTCCCACTCACTAATAACATTAATATGTTCCAAGTTTCAATAAAATTAACCAGCACATATATTGCTTTTTCAATTTTACCATTTTAATGTGTATTTATCACAACAACCTTCTCTTTTGTGTACATTGTATGTATGTAGCTATATTTTATGAATTCTCCAATGAGTTTGCAATAGTCTTTTCCCTATCATTAAAGTTATTTTCTGCTTCAGATACATCTTCTCTAACACAGAAGTAGTATTTTCTTTATGGTATTTTTGTTTTTTGACTATGTAATCTTCATTAAACATGGCTATTTCATCACACTCAGTTGAGTGTCTCTCAAATCCACTTTTCTGTTTATAACACTTGCCCTTCCAAATTTATCATACTATTATTTTATACACCACTCTGCACTTCATGTTAATATCTGCAAACCTAAGTCATACAATTTTGAATTCCTCTGTGTAGGAGAATAGACTGTGTTCTGTCTTCTGTCACAGCCAAACTTCTCTATCTTCACAGTCTGATTTTTCTCATGTGTCTTAAGTTGTTTGGATTCTAGTTTGGGGTCTTTACCACAGATTTAATACGAGCTTTCTTTTAAACTTCCAGATGGTAATCTACTGTACGTGTCTAATCTTTTATTCAATTTAGCTTCAAGTCAGAAGATAGAAAGAGAAGATGAATATCCCTCTTCTGGTCATGTGGTTCCTTACACAAGCAATCTCCATCTGATCAAAATTACCCAGCTAAGTTAAATATCATATTATAAATGACTGCAGCCATATAACATGTAAGGTGTCACAGTTGTCCTTTTTCAATACATTTTATGTATTTTAGGAGTTTGCTACAACTGGGCTAATACTCCCCCACAAATGTATATGAGTGAAGTCTGGAGACTTCAGAGAGATTCACTACCATCCAAAGCATTTTATTCAATAGAAGAGAAGGTAGAATGAACTGCTGTTTGTGTATTTCTGGAGACCAATTGTTGCAAAATGGCTTCAGTACAAAGCCAAGTTGAAGGCATCCAGAAATAGCAGAGCTCCGCTATGAAAATTTTCTTGGTTTGTTCAGACATGGTGTTGAAGCTTCAATAAACAGAAGAATTAACATACTTAGCAAGCAAAAGGAGCTACTCTTTTTAATGCTGAGCAAGGCTAGATATAGGGTTTAAGTGTTCCCGTCTTCTCTTTTCTCTTTACTATTTCTTCTAGCCATCATCCTCAAATCTCTGTCCACACCAAAACTACCCTTCATCTCAGGTTACCCTCTAAAGGAACATACCGCATCTTCAGCTTCCTCAGATCTGACACTTCCTGCTTGTCCAGGATTTCTTCTTGCTTGCCATTTTCAGGTCTTTTTACTTGGCATTAGTCTTTAGCTTGTAAAAGAGTGATTGGATATACCTCAATGTTTTTTCTTCTTATTTACCTTTTTCTTCATTTAGACCAAACACTGATAACATACTGGGTATTTCAAGTTGGATACTGAACATAGTAGAGAAGATATTCTAAGTATGGCAGCCATATATAGCAATAATAGAAGACAACCTAGAGTACTGTCAAAAAGAAGCACTGGATAGAGCAGCTGGATTTAATTCATTGGACATTTACTTTCTAAATAGCATTTTCTATTTCTATAAATGCTTAGTTTCATCTTATATTTCACTTTTGTATCACCAAAGAACTTAGAAAAAGTTTTTACCTTCATTAAAAATATAATTTGTCCTTACTTTCTTGATGGTTCTGCAAATTTCACATAAGGAAAGATGAAGGTGTATGTTTTAAAACAGTGTGTTACCATGATAACCATGTCAGTTTATGTTGACTTGTGTTGTATATTTTGTTACAAAAAATTTTATAACCCTGGCACAAAGTTGAATCAATGTAGTTCAGTAGCCCTATAACCAAATCTGTTTACCACCAAACATACTGTTGAGCACAACAATCGAAAAATATTTAAGAAATTTTTATAAAGGCTTTGAGGGCTAGGAATCAGCTTCATTCCTTCAATTATTTTTGCTTCATTATTATATTTCTTCCTTTAGAAAGATAAATTTTATTTTTGCTGTTGCATTTTTGAGGTTAATGAATTTGGTTCCTACTCATTTAAATGTGTCATGTTCCCCATCTCTTTTTTCATGTAGTATTGTCAAAGCCCCAACTAAACCTTTTAAACTTTCATTTGGGTCTCTCTGGTTATACAGATCCTCATGTAAAACATTTTACAATGAAAATTTAATTTGTTCTCCTACTTGTCTTCATTATAATTGATTTTCAGGCAAAGTGTGAGGAAAGACACCTCAGAATATTCCCAGTTTCAGGTCATACACCACCTTCAATGTAATAATGTTTATCAGGCTATCTTGTTTAATGCAATTAAACAACCCATGTTGGAAGTTCCATGATTTTGGTCACACTAATTGTTTTATTGTGCCCCTCTAAGGTCGTCTTGCATCATAGATCCTGTTCCAAGTTGGTATAGTTCTGCAGAGACTTAATTAAGATACAGGATTTATCTATTATGGGAAAGTTAATTTCTGGAGTGCAAAAATCCTGCTTAGAGAAATTTAGGTAATATACAAATTACAGTCATCAGTGTCTATGTTCTTTATAGGGAAGAATATTTGGCTAATATTAGTAAGCAATTGAGTTACTTGATTTGTGTATATGCTCAAATTAATGTACTTGATAAACAATTATGGCAGAGACACAGCCATTGTTTAATCTACTGTTCTAGGCAAATGGATTGATCTAGAAAATATCATCCTGAGTGAGGTAACCCAATCACAAAATAACACACATTTTATGCACTTACTGATAAGTGGGTATTAGCTCAAAAGATTGAATTAACCAAGATACAATTCATGGACCACATGAAGCTTAAGGAGAAGGATGACCAAAGTGTGGATGCTTCAGTTCTTCTTGGAAAGTAGAACAAAAATATTCATAGGAGGAGATATGGACTCAAAATTTGGAGCAGAACCTACGCTACCTGGGGATTTAGCCCATATACATACAGCCACCAATCCCAGATAATATTGCTGATGCCAGGAAGAGCATGCTGACAGGAGCCTGATGTAGCAATCTCCTGAGAGGCTCTACCAGAACATGACAAGTACAGAGGTGAATGCTAGCAGCAAAACATTGAACTGAGAATGGGGTCCTCATTGGAGGAGTTAGAGAAATAATTGAAGGAGCTGAAAGGTCATGTAACCCCATAAGAAAAACACCAAAACAGAGCTCCCCGGGACTAAATCACTACCCCAAAAGTACCAAGAGTACATGGACACATCCATGACTCCAGCTGTGTATGCAACAGGTGATTGCCTTGTTTGGTAAAAATGTGAGGAAAAGCACCTGGTCCTTCAAAAGTTGGACCCTCTCCTCAGTGTAGGTTCAAGCCAGGTTGGGGAGGTAGGAAGAGTTGTATGGTTGGGGAGGGGGAATACCCTCATAAAAGAAGGCTGAGGGATGATCGGATAGGTGGTATATGGACAGGAAATCAAGAAAGAGGATAACATTTGAAATGAAGTGAAAAAATCCAAACCCTTCCTCAAATTTCTTGAGCACATGGTAGTGCTGGCTGACATTTTTGTCCTTTTAGAAAATAAAAGCATTAGACAGGCTTAAAAATATATCTGGACATCTGCAATAGAATTTCAGATCCACAGAGATATTAGAGATGATCCAGCATCTTCAAGTTTATATATAGAAACTATGACCCTGGAGACTGAAGATGAACTATGCTTATTGAAACGTGTTGCAGAATCAGAAGGGAGATTGCAAAATTGGGAAGCAAGAGCATCAATGTTGAAAACTACCCACATTTTATAAATGTGAAATATTAAGAAATTGCAGCGACTCTACAGTAGATTGTGACATATCTAAAGTTCACTAATCTGTTTCTAAAATTAAGTTTATTCATCTGGAAAAATGGAGATGATAAGAAGCTTTCCAGTCAGCCTGAAGATACAAGTATTATGTATTACTATACCTTAAAAATAGATTTGTTGCTATTTTCACTTACTAGCAGAGGTTTTTAAGACCATTGATTTTGCTCTTTCTTACAGATTATGATGTCCAAGTGCACTATTTGTGCTCTTACATTCCTTTAGTTAACAAACCCCTGCTTCTTGCCATTACCCTTGAATGGTGTCCTTATGAAGACTATGTAGATCCTTAAGCTATAGTATGAGCCTCAACGCTGAACTTGATATGCTACAAGCAAACCACAGCAAAGAATTAAGGAAACCCCACAGTCTACGGCTTTGGATTTGAGAGGCAGAGTTTATGAATATAGAAAAGTCTTCTAGAGAAAGAATTGAAGGAGCTTAAGGGGTTTGCTACCCCAGAAGAAAAATACCAACCAACCACAACTCTCAGGGACTAATCCACCACCCAAAGAGTACACATGTACAGACCCATTGCTCCAGCTGCATATGTATCAGAGGATGACCTTTTTGGGCACAAATGGGAGAGCCCTTGGTTTTGCCAAGTCTGGACTCCCCAATGTAAGGGAATGTCAGGTTGGGCTTGCGGGAAGAGTTGGTTCATTGGGGAGATAATACCCTCATAGAAGAAGTGGGAGTGGTTATGTATTGGGATGGGAGTTCATGTACAGGAAACTGGGAAAGGGGATAACATTTGAAATGTAAAAATATCCTATAGAAGGAGTTTGATGCTTCAAAACAAAAAAAATTATTAAAAAAGAAAAGACTTCTAGAAAGCTCTGTAACAATAGGAAAAAAAAGGCCAGATGCATTCCATCAGGACAGGACCAGTTTTTCATACACTTTTACGGGAAGATGGTTGCATTGCTCTTGATAGAAAAGCATCTTTTCTTACAAGTGACATTTGAAAATGCCAATAATGCATCTCAGGTTGCTATATGAGCCATTATAAAAACAAAGTATTTCTGAATTTATTTATTTGTATTCAGATATCATACCATCATCTTTGAAAACACTGGCCATTCCCCTGTCATTTCAAGGATTTGTTTATCAATAAATATTGCAAATGCATCAGGGGTAATGTGTGTGTGTGTGTGTCTGTGTGTGTGTGTTTCTGTGTATTTCCCTTGTTTTTTTATGGTATGGAATTGCTTATTTCCTGTGTTTACTTGAATCTCTGAGTCAAGGAAGAAATAAAGAAATAAAGACTTTCTAGAATTCAGTAAAAATGTAGGCACAACATACTCATTTTTATGGGGCATAGTAATAGCAGTACTAAGAGCAAAGTTCATAAAATTATGTCCCTCCTTTAATGAATTATCCTCCTTAGTCAGTACTTTTTAAATTTTATTTTTCTTGGATAATTTATGTATTACCATTTAAAATGTTGTACCCCTTCCCACTCACTCTACTTCTATGTAGTTGCCCCCATTCCTAGCACCCAATTTTCTGTGTGGTTTTGTTTGTGAATAGATATTGTTGTCTTTGTCTTTGTCTTTGTCTTTTAATATCTCATCTTCTGAATATACGGTGATTGTGAGTTTGACTGGATGTAGTAGTCTAGGTGGGATCTTTTTTTTTTTTTTCTTTTTTAAGAGGATGCAAGATATCTGACCAGGATCTTTTATCTTTTAGAGTCTCTGTTGATAAAATAACTATAAATAATATAGGTCTTCTTTTTGATGCCACCTTATCATAATCTCTCATTGCTTTTAATATTCTTTCTTTATTCTGCAGATGTTTTTATGTATTGATTATTATGTAGCAGGAGGATTTTCTTTTCTGGTCTAGATTAATTGGTGGACAATAAACTTTTTGTTTGTTTCTGGGATCTTTTTCTTTACTTTGAGACAATTTTCTTCCTTGCTGAAAATATTTTGTGTGCCTTGGAGCTGGAATGATACACTTCTGCCAAATCCTTTTATTCTTCTGTTAGGTCTTTTTGTGATATTCAGATTTCCTGCATGTTTTGAGTATGGAAATTTTAGATTTACCTTTTTTGACTAATGTATAGATTTTTTTCTATTGTATCTTCTATGTCTGAATATCTCTTTTCCAGTTCAATTACTATATTCGTGATGCTTGTATCTCTTCTTCTTATTCACTTCCCTAGGACTTTCATCTGTAGGATTCACCCAATTTTTGTTTTCCTTTTGCTTCTATGTCTATTTTCACGTCATGACCTATTTTATTTATTGCTTCATCTTTTATTGCATTTTCCTATATATATTTAAGGGATTTGTGTCCTTCTTCTTTAAAGACCTTTAAAATTTTTAATTGTAGTTTCCTTTATTTCTTTAAGTGATTCATGCATCTACTCTTAAGAGGCATATATCATCTTTGTTAGATTGTATTTAACATCATTTTTTTGAATTTCAGTTGTGTTAGTTTATTCAGGGCTGCTGTAGTAGAATTGCTTTGCAAGAAGTTGTTATATTCCATAGCTCTTATTGATTTTGCTGTTCTCAGGGCCTTTAGCCATTCAGATGGTCTTTTTTTCTTTTTTTTTCTTTTTTTTTTTTCGGAGCTGGGGACCGAACCCAGGGCCTTGCGCTTGCTAGGCAAGCGCTCTACCACTGAGCTAAATCCCCATCCCCCAGATGGTCTTTTTTTCTTTAATGTTCCTGTTGTAGTTGGTATTGGGAAGAGAGTTAGCCTCAGTAGTCCATATGTGGCAGGCCTTGATTGGGCATCCTTATAATGCAATTCCTAAGTAGTATGTTTCTATGGTTCAGGTTCTGCAGGTCTGATGAAGGTGGTCAGAAGGATGGTCAAAAAATGAATGTCCTACCTGGAAGACAGACTGCTCAGGACATCTGAGGATGCACCAGATGACTCACAGAGAAAGGGAAATAGGTGAGGGAAGAAAAGCTCTCATGAATGGTTCATGCTCCCAGGTCTGATAAATGTGGAGTGGTGATAGGAGGAACAAGGGGGTCTACTTGGGACAGCAGACTGCTGAAGGAAGCTTGGAGTGTACCACAGAACTCACAGAGCAGGGGAGATGGGTGTCAGAAGTAAAGATAATATGCATTATTCAGAATCACATGTTTGAGAAATATGGGGTGAGATATGGCTGAAGAATGAATGTCCCTCTGGGATAGCAGAGTGCTCATGGGAAATTTGGCTTGGTGTAAAGTTCTCCATGAGTAAAGATTATGAGTGGGGCAAAGAAAGTTTTCCTGTATGCTTCATCAAACACAGGCCTGATGAAATTTGCTGGAGAGAGATCTGAGTTCCAGAAAGTATAGCAGATTACAGAGGATGGATTGTATATTAATTTAATAATGACAGAAATGTCATAGAAATAGCAGGAATCAAGTCAGTAAATGACATTTCTTGATCCTTGTCAGTAAAAGCTCATTCTTCACAGCCCACATTAAATGGTAAAACTGTTTCAGGAAGATAACTTGCTAGCATTTATCCTCTCCTAGTTGGTACCTGACAGTTTAACTTCCCTGGTAGTATAGATTATACTTAAGAGGTTATATTGAGTAGGGTCTGAATTTCTTTTGCTTCACATTCTTATATTTCTCACAAGTACCAATTTGTTTGCACAGTTGCATTAAATCTTTTCTTTTGATATAATATGGGCTCATGAATGGGTGTTGACATTTGTCAATGGTTTTTCAGCCTCTAATGAGATGATCATGTGGAGGGTTTTATTTTATTTGTCTGTTTTTTGAGTTTGTTTATATCATGGATTATATTGATGGATTTCTATATATTGAACCATTCTTTCATCTCTGCGAAGAAGTCTACTTGACCATGGTGAATGGTCATTGTGATGTGTTCTTGGTTTTGGTTTGTGAGAATTTTGTTGAGTATTTTTGCATCAATATTCATGAGGTAAATTGGATAGAAGTTCTTTTTCTTTATAGGGTATTTGTGTGGTTTAGGCATGAGTGTAATTGTGTCTTCATAGAACAAATTGTTTAAAGTTCCTTCTATTACTTTTGTTGTGGAATACTTCGAGGAGTATTGGTGTTAGGTCTTCTTTGAAGGTCTGATAGAATTCTGTACTAAATTCATCTGTTCCTGGGCTTTTATTGGCTGGAAGAATTTGCCCCCCATTTTTATTAAATTGGGTATTTCTTATTTACTTTTGAATTGTTATTGTTTTCCAGGTTTCCTGTCCATCAGCCCCTCCCCTTCCCCTTCCCTTTCTCTATTGGTGTTCCCCTCACCATGCACCCCCATTACTGCCCACAGAAGTCCCATACACTGGAGGTCCAACCTTGGAGGACCAAGGGCTTTCACTGGTGTCCCAACAATTCTATTCACTGATAGAGCCCAGGGTCAGTCCATGTATAGTCTTTGGGTAGTGGTTAATCCCTGGAAGCTCTGGTTGTTCACATTGTTGTTCTTATGGGGTCACAAGCCCCTTTAGCTCTTTCAGTCTTTTCTCTAATTCCTCCAATGGGGATCCTGTTCTCAGTTCGGTGGTTTGCTGCTTGCATTGGCCTCTGTATTTGATATGTGCTGACTATTTCTCTCAGGATTGACCTGTATCCAGTTCCTGTCAGCATGCACTTCTTAGCTTCATCCATCTTGTCTAGTTTTGGTTAATATATATAATGTGGGCCACATGTGGCACAGGTTTAAATGGCAGTTCCTTCAGTT